>NC_081763.1:647500-662500 GCF_963082965.1 Carassius carassius
TTTTTTGCAAGATTATTGGACAATTAGTGAAAATTTCCAAAAGTACTAACCCGGCCTATTAGATAATTACTGAAAAAATCCAAAAGTACTAACCTGGCCCAAACCTGCTTAGATTTGGAGATCAGTTGAGATCAGGCAAAGCCAGGTTGGTATGGCCGTAAGCGAAGGAGGCTGCAAAGAGAGGGCTATGTAAAGATCAGCCACTATAATCGCCAATGCATTATATAAGTAGGGAAGGAAACCCAAAAGCTTACAGCACCTGGTATTCCCAAAAGTACTATCCAGGCCTATTAGATAATTACTGAAAAAATCCAAAAGTACTAACCTGGCCCAAACCTGCTTACATTCTGAGATCGGGCATTGACTCTTTTTTTTTTTTTTTTTGCAAGATTATTGGACAATTAGTGAATATTTCCAAAAGTACTAACCAGGCCTATTAGATAATTACTGAAAAAATCCAAAAGTACTAACCTGGCCCAAACCTTCTTAGATTTGGAGATCAGTTGAGATCAGGCATAGCCAGGATGGTATGGCCATAAGCGAAGGAGGCTGCAAAGAGAGGGCTATTTAAAGATCAGCCACTATAATCGCCAGTGCTTTATATAAGTAGGGAAGGAAACCCAAAAGCTTACAGCACCTGGTATTCCCAGGCGGTCTCCCATCCAAGTACTAACCAGGCCCAAACCTGCTTAGCTTCCGAGATCAGACGAGATCGGGCATAGCCAGGTTGGTATGGCCGTAAGCGAAGGAGGCTGCAAAGAGAGGGCTATTTAAAGATCAGCCACTATAATCGCCAGTGCATTATATAAGTAGGGAAGGAAACCCAAAAGCTTACAGCACCTGGTATTCCCAAAAGTACTAACCAGGCCTATTAGATAATTACTGAAAAAATCCAAAAGTACTAACCTGGCCCAAACCTGCTTACATTCTGAGATCGGGCATTGACTCTTTTTTTTTTTTTTTTTGCAAGATTATTGGACAATTAGTGAAAATTTCCAAAAGTACTAACCAGGCCTATTAGATAATTACTGAAAAAATCCAAAAGTACTAACCTGGCCCAAACCTTCTTACATTCTGAGATCGGGCATTGACTCTTTTTTTTTTTTTTTTTTGCAAGATTTTTGGACAATTAATGAAAATTTCCAAAAGTACTAACCAGGCCTATTAGATAATTACTGAAAAAATCCAAAAGTACTAACCTGGCCCAAACCTGCTTACATTCTGAAATCGGGCATTGACTCTTTTTTTTTTTTGCAAGATTATTGGACAATTAGTGAAAATTTCCAAAAGTACTAACCAGGCCTATTAGATAATTACTGAAAAAATCCAAAAGTACTAACCTGGCCCAAACCTGCTTAGATTCGGAGATCAGTTGAGATCGGGCATAGCCAGGATGGTATGGCCATAAGCGAAGGAGGCTGCAAAGAGAGGGCTATTTAAAGATCAGCCACTATAATCGCCAGTGCTTTATATAAGTAGGGAAGGAAACCCAAAAGCTTACAGCACCTGGTATTCCCAGGCGGTCTCCCATCCAAGTACTAACCAGGCCCAAACCTGCTTAGCTTCCGAGATCAGACGAGATCGGGCATAGCCAGGCTGGTATGGCCGTAAGCGAAGGAGGCTGCAAAGAGAGGGCTATTTAAAGATCAGCCACTATAATCACCAGTGCATTATATAAGTAGGGAAGGAAACCCAAAAGCTTACAGCACCTGGTATTCCCAAAAGTACTATCCAGGCCTATTAGATAATTACTGAAAAAATCCAAAAGTACTAACCTGGCCCAAACCTGCTTACATTCTGAAATCGGGCATTGACTATTTTTTTTTTTTTTTTTTTTTTTTTTTTTGCAAGATTATTGGACAATTAGTGAAAATTTCCAAAAGTACTAACCAGGCCTATTAGATAATTACTGAAAAAATCCAAAAGTACTAACCTGGCCCAAACCTGCTTAGATTTGGAGATCAGTTGAGATCAGGCATAGCCAGGATGGTATGGCCGTAAGCGAAGGAGGCTGCAAAGAGAGGGCTATTAAAAGATCACCCACTATAATCGCCAGTGCATTATATAAGTAGGGAAGGAAACCCAAAAGCTTACAGCACCTGGTATTCCCAAAAGTACTAACCAGGCCTATCAGATAATTACTGAAAAAATCCAAAAGTACTAACCTGGCCCAAACCTGCTTACATTCTGAGATCGGGCATTGACTCTTTTTTTTTTTTTTTGCAAGATTATTGGACAATTAGTGAAAATTTCCAAAAATACTAACCAGGCCTATTAGATAATTACTGAAAAAATCCAAAAGTACTAACCTGGCCCAAACCTGCTAACATTCTGAGGTCGGGCATTGACTCTTTTTTTTTTTTGCAAGATTATTGGACAATTAGTGAAAATTTCCAAAAGTACTAACCAGGCCTATTAGATAATTACTGAAAAAATCCAAAAGTACTAACCTGGCCCAAACCTGCTTAGATTTGGAGATCAGACGAGATCGGGCATAGCCAGGAGTGTATGGCCATAAGCGAAGGAGGCTGCAAAGAGAGGGCTATTTAAAGATCAGCCACTATAATCGCCAGTGCTTTATATAAGTAGGGAAGGAAACCCAAAAGCTTACAGCACCTGGTATTCCCAGGCGGTCTCCCAACCAAGTACTAACCAGGCCCAAACCTGCTTAGCTTCCGAGATCAGACGAGATCGGGCATAGCTTTTTTTTTTTTTTTTTTTTTTTATTTAGTAAGCATAAATTTTACATTCAATCAAATAAACATTAGAAAAAACTAAAAAACATCCTTTTCAAGGCATTGCAATATGCATTTGCCCAAGAATCCACACAACATCTTTTGTAAATATTTTGTAAAAATTTCCCACCTTGTTTTCAAATATAAAATAATTATACAACGTTTGAACATAGTCTCCCACCATCCCTTTAAACAGTAACCACAAATTTAAAATAAAGTCCCTGTTTTTAGCCACATTTCTTCTTTTCCAAATTGCCTTTTTTGCCAAAATTAATAATAAATTAATTAGTTTCTTATTTGCATTATTCTCGTTCATTCCTAACATAAAATTCATCTCCCAGTTCAAATCCCCCTTATTATCCCTCAAAGCATTAATTGTCTCTTTTAGTTCTTTAAAAAAAGGGGTCAGTTTTTCACAATATAAAAACAAGTGTAAAATACCTTCATCAGCATTTTTACATACTTTGCACTGTGCATTTGTTTCTTTTAGCATTGCACACAATCGCATTTCAGTAAAAACCACATTGTGTCTTATAAAATAATCCAAACATTCTAGTTCCACATCCAAACATTGCCATTTTAGGATCTTCCAAATATCTTTCTCTTTGACTTCATTAAAATGCCTCATCCAAAATACATTAGCAATAGGTTTTTTAAAAACAGAATTTCTAAAAAAACAGTAAAACATTCCAACAGTTCCCAAATTTAAGTCAAACCACTTATCTTTCCATTTGAAAAACACATCCATTTTGTTTTCGCTTCTCCCCCCTTTGCTTATTTCATCCAGCCATTGCCTTGGGATTGCCTTTTTTACATCCTCATATTGTCTTCTTAAACCTGACATATTAAAATCCTCCTTCTCCTCTTCCATAGCATCTATAATGACCTGCAATGGTAAAAATCCCTCTTTATATTCCCATAAAACATCTCGTATTTTTAAAATTCCCACCTTCATCCATTTTTTAAAATAGATATCCTGCTCTTGTAGCTTTATCTTTCCATTCAGAAACAGAGGTTGATTTAAAACAACTTCCCTCCCCCTCGGATTAAAATCAACCTCTGTTAAAAAAAGTCTCCAAGCACTTAAAACTTCCTGATAAAATCCTGGTATACCCTCTAGCATCCAATTTTTGAGTTTCATCCATAAAATATTATCCCCCAATTTAAAATTCCCACATTTATTTAGATAAAAACCCATCATTTTTTTCCATTCAGCTTTGTTTGTCCTATCCAGATATTTTTTAACAACTTTCACCCTCATACTTTTCATTTTTTGTTCCACATCCACTAAACCCATCCCTCCCTCATCCAGCTGCCCTATTAATGTAAAATAAGCAATCCTTGGAGGCTTTTTATCCCATAAAAACTCTAAAACACATTTCTTTATCCTTTTTAAAACCCAGTTTGGCAATGGCATCACATGTAAAACATACCACATTTTAGACAACATTAACAAATTCACAATTAATATTTTCCCCCTCAAACTTAAAAACATGTTCCTCCAAAAAATCAACCTTCTCTCCATTCCACCTACTATCCCTTCCCACATATTATCTACTGCCACTTTTTCATTCTTTGCTAACACCACCCCTAAAATCTTTATTTCCTGTACCTCCATGAACTTAAACACCCCTGCTAAATCCACCACCCCTCCAAATTTCATATACACAGTTTTTTCTTCATTGATTTTTGCACCCGTCCCATCACAATAGTATTTAATTTTTTCCATAACCTTTTTAACGCTTTCCATATTTTCCACCACAATTGTTGTATCATCTGCGTATTGAAAGATTTTCTTAAATTCCCCTTCCTCTTCCATTTTTATTCCTTTTATTCCTTCCTCCTTATTTATTAAAAGTCCTAAAGGTTCTGCCACCAAAGAATAAAGCTGTGCTGATAACGGACACCCCTGCCTTATAGACCTTAAAACTTTAAAAGGTTGACTTAAAAATCCATTACATTTTACTTTCGTTAAGATATCCTTGTATAAAATTGCAATCCATTTAATAAAATTTTCCCCAAAACCGAACTTCTTTAAAACAGAAAATAAGAATTTATGCTCCACTCTATCAAATGCTTTTTCAAAATCCAACCTTATAACATATGCTTTCTTTTCCTTTTCTTTTATATAACCTATTATGTCTCTTATGCTACTTGTAATGTCTGCTATGTCCCTCCCTTTTACACCATATGCTTGATTAGTTTCAATTATACTTGGCATTACATTCTTCAATCTGTTAGCTAAAACTTTAGCTAAAATCTTAAAATCAGTATTTAGCATTGTGATGGGTCTAAAATTCTTCAAATTTGTTTTATCACCTTGTTTCTTATAAATTATTTTCATTAAACCTAACCCCATTCTTGGATTGACTCCTTCTTTCCTAAAAATATCATCATAAATCCCCTTTAAAATCACACTGAGTTTTTCTTTAAAAACTTTGTAAAATTCACTTCCAATACCATCTATTCCTGGACTCTTTTTTACTCTTAGGGAGTTTATAGCTTGTATAATTTCTTCCATTTCTATCTCCTTTTCACAGTCTATTTTATCTTCTTCTCCAACTTTCCTAGTTATTCTTTGCAACAAAACATTTCCCTTCTCCTCCTCCACCCCTTCTGATTTAAAAAGCTTTTCATAAAAAGTCTCTATTTCTTTTAAAATCTCTCCTGTATTAAAAACCGACTGGCCATCTCTGTTTTTAAGCTCTTTGATCATTTCAGCTTTTCCCCTACTTTTTTCGAGATTAAAAAAGAATCTGTTACATTTTTCCCCCTCTATTGTGTATTTAGCTTTACTTCTCAACATCGCTCCCTGGCATTTGTCTTCCTCCATTTTTTTAAGCTTCTCCTCCATTTCAAACACTTTTTGCACATTTACTTCATTTTTGTTTAACTCTTCTTTTAACGTTCTTCTTATTTCTTTTTCCTTTGTCCTTTTCACCCTTTGCAGTATATTACAGAAATTAATTGAATATTTCTTTATTTCAAATTTCACATTTTCCCACCATTGTCTTTTATCTTCTAAATACATTGCATCTTTTTTTTCCTCATCTAATAAATTCTCTATCCCATTTTTAAAACTTTCATGATTTAAGATTTCTGTATTTAAAATCCATACCCCAGGCCCTTTCGTTTCCCTTTTAAAATCCATCCTCATTAAAACCATTTTATGATCACTTAAAGTTGTTTCTTTATAAAGTACATCATCAATAAAACAATCCAAATTTCTTGTGCTCAGAAAATAATCTATCCTAGTTTGGCACATAAAATTCCCAACTAACTGTTTTCTGGAATATTCTCTCTTTTTTCCATTTCTTTCTCTCCAAACATCAATCATATTTTTTTCTTCCATCAATAATTTAAGTTCCTTCCTTCCACCGTCCGTCCTAAAAACCATCCCATTAGCCATGTCTATTTTGCTAAAAACAGTATTAAAATCCCCTGCAACCACCACCCTTTTCCATTTCTCTATTATGTCTCTTAAAACATTAAAATACATTTTCTTATCCTTTTCCTCATTTGGTGCATGTATATTTACTACAATAAATTTTTCATCCTCAAAATCAATTTCTACTGCAATACATTTCCCTTTTTTATCATCATAGATTTGTTTTGTCATAGTAGCTTTCCCTTTTTTAATCAAAATAGCCACTCCTCCTCCCAAACTTTTCTCCCCGTTACTAAAAAATATTTCCCCATCCCACCTTCTTTTAAAATCTTCCATTACATTTCCTTTCCAGTTAGTTTCTTGCAATAAAATCATATCATCATTTTTACACAACTCTTTCATCTTTTCAAATTTCAAAACATTCAATAATCCTCTTGCATTAAAGGACACAATTCTCAACACCATAAAGTAAAACAAAAACGATAAAATACCCATCTTATTAGTCCATATCTTCTCCCTCTTCTAAAAGTCCACCACTGTCCTGATTTTCTGTAAACACTTCCTTCACCACTCTTTTCCTTGCTTTTTCAATATTTGGTGTTACCTTTTTCACTCTTCTTCTTTTGTTCGATGCCCCCGTGCTCCCACCATCCGTGATGTTTCCACTCTCAATGTCTAGTTCCCCTTCTTCGTTGACTGCTTCCTGCTCCTCCACTTTGTCTAGTATATTCTGTATACTCGCCGTTATCTGCATTGGTGTCCATGTCTCTTCCTCTTCCTGTGTTGATGTTGTTAATTCATGTCCATTTCCTATGTTCTTTTCCTTGGATTTTTCTGCGTCCTCCTGTTGCTCCTCCTCATTATCATTCTCATGCATTTGCCCGCTCACTTGATCCTCTTCCTGTTGCTCATTGTCCATCCAACATTCACATTTGTCCAATGTCATTTTACAGTCTGGGCACCTTATCGCAGTACAGTCTCTTGCGAAATGGCCTCTTTCCTCGCATTTGTGACATTTGAAGTCCGGACAGTCCTTCATTATATGGTCAGGGCTCATACACAGTCTACAGGTCTTCACCTGCTTACTGTGTATCACCCTAAAGTATTGAGGGCCTCCCTCGGTCTCCATCCTTGTGCTGTATGGTAAAGAAGCCACTTCCTTTGGAAAACGCACTCTTAAGAACCTCGTTCCATCTTCTATATGGGTGCCCGAGTAGAATCTCCTCCTTATTTGAGAAATGGGTGTTACTCCCCATCCTTCAAGCTTATTTAAAATCTCATGGTCATTCATGTATGCAGGCAAATGCATGAACGAGACAACAAAGTCTCTGTTGTGTAACTTTTTGATTTCACAAATTTTACCTTTAATGGTTAGTCCATCAACCAGTTTCTCAGTGTCCTCTTCATGCTCCAATGTAATCTCATATTCCCTCATCTGCTTAGGTCGTATTGCTAAAATTCTTGTTACTTCAATCTTTTCTGTTAGTGCTTTTATAATATCCTCTGCTCTCCCGTCTTGTACCTCCGACAAATCCACCACCACAGTCGCTTCTTTTGTGTAAATCCTCTTATCAGTTATTTCATTGTAATCCTTTTCTCTTTGTCGATAACCCAGTCCATTTTCTGCTTGCCTCCGTGTTCCTCGTGTCAAATCCATGTCAGTTGCCATTAATCTATCCATTTTACATAAAACAAACCCCGACAGATCCCTCCCAAACAGCAGAGCTGTTGGGAGGACACAAATAAAACAAAAATAACAAAATACTACAAACAAAAACACTTATTTTAACCAAACCAAAATAACAAAACACAAAAAGTTTGGGTGAGCCTCCCTCACCCCTCTCTGGCACAATCACTTCCTGTTTGCTCACTAGTGCCTCTAGTGTGCTCAGGCTGGTATGGCCGTAAGCGAAGGAGGCTGCAAAGAGAGGGCTATTTAAAGATCAGCCACTATAATCGCCAGTGCATTATATAAGTAGGGAAGGAAACTCAAAAGCCTACAGCACCTGGTATTCCCAAAAGTACTAACCAGGCCTATTAGATAATTACTGAAAAAATCCAAAAGTACTAACCTGGCCCAAACCTGCTTACATTCTGAGATCGGGCATTGACTCTTTTTTTTTTTTTTTTGCAAGATTATTGGACAATTAGTGAAAATTTCGAAAAGTACTAACCAGGCCTATTAGATAATTACTGAAAAAATCCAAAAGTACTAACCTGGCCCAAACCTGCTTACATTCTGAGATCGGGCATTGACTTTTTTTTTTTTTTTTTTGCAAGATTATTGGACAATTAATGAAAATTTCCAAAAGTACTAACCAGGCCTATTAGATAATTACTGAAAAAATCCAAAAGTACTAACCTGGCCCAAACCTGCTTAGATTTGGAGATCAGTTGAGATCGGGCATAGCCAGGAGTGTATGGCCATAAGCGAAGGAGGCTGCAAAGAGAGGGCTATTTAAAGATCAGCCACTATAATCGCCAGTGCTTTATATAAGTAGGGAAGGAAACCCAAAAGCTTACAGCACCTGGTATTCCCAGGCGGTCTCCCAACCAAGTACTAACCAGGCCCAAACCTGCTTAGCTTCCGAGATCAGACGAGATCGGGCATAGCCAGGTTGGTATGGCCGTAAGCGAAGGAGGCTGCAAAGAGAGGGCTATTTAAAGATCAGCCACTATAATCGCCAGTGCATTATATAAGTAGGGAAGGAAACCCAAAAGCCTACAGCACCTGGTATTCCCAAAAGTACTAACCAGGCCTATTAGATAATTACTGAAAAAATCCAAAAGTACTAACCTGGCCCAAACCTGCTTACATTCTGAGATCGGGCATTGACTCTTTTTTTTTTTTTTTTTTTGCAAGATTATTGGACAATTAGTGAAAATTTCCAAAAGTACTAACCAGGCCTATTAGATAATTACTGAAAAAATCCAAAAGTACTAACCTGGCCCAAACCTTCTTACATTCTGAGATCGGGCATTGACTCTTTTTTTTTTTTTTTTTTGCAAGATTTTTGGACAATTAGTGAAAATTTCCAAAAGTACTAACCAGGCCTATTAGATAATTACTGAAAAAATCCAAAAGTACTAACCTGGCCCAAACCTGCTTACATTCTGAGATCGGGCATTGACTCTTTTTTTTTTTTTTTTTTGCAAGATTTTTGGACAATTAGTGAAAATTTCCAAAAGTACTAACCAGGCCTATTAGATAATTACTAAAAAAATCCAAAAGTACTAACCTGGCCCAAACCTGCTTAGATTTGGAGATCAGTTGAGATCAGGCAAAGCCAGGTTGGTATGGCCGTAAGCGAAGGAGGCTGCAAAGAGAGGGCTATTTAAAGATCAGCCACTATAATCGCCAATGCATTATATAAGTAGGGAAGGAAACCCAAAAGCTTACAGCACCTGGTATTCCCAAAAGTACTATCCAGGCCTATTAGATAATTACTGAAAAAATCCAAAAGTACTAACCTGGCCCAAACCTGCTTACATTCTGAGATCGGGCATTGACTTTTTTTTTTTTTTTTTTTTTGCAAGATTATTGGACAATTAGTGAAAATTTCCAAAAGTACTAACCAGGCCTATTAGATAATTACTGAAAAAATCCAAAAGTACTAACCTGGCCCAAACCTTCTTAGATTTGGAGATCAGTTGAGATCAGGCATAGCCAGGATGGTATGGCCATAAGCGAAGGAGGCTGCAAAGAGAGGGCTATTTAAAGATCAGCCACTATAATCGCCAGTGCTTTATATAAGTAGGGAAGGAAACCCAAAAGCTTACAGCACCTGGTATTCCCAGGCGGTCTCCCATCCAAGTACTAACCAGGCCCAAACCTGCTTAGCTTCCGAGATCAGACGAGATCGGGCATAGCCAGGTTGGTATGGCCGTAAGCGAAGGAGGCTGCAAAGAGAGGGCTATTTAAAGATCAGCCACTATAATCGCCAGTGCATTATATAAGTAGGGAAGGAAACCCAAAAGCTTACAGCACCTGGTATTCCCAAAAGTACTAACCAGGCCTATTAGATAATTACTGAAAAAATCCAAAAGTACTAACCTGGCCCAAACCTGCTTACATTCTGAGATCGGGCATTGACTTTTTTTTTTTTTTTTTTTGCAAGATTATTGGACAATTAGTGAAAATTTCCAAAAGTACTAACCAGGCCTATTAGATAATTACTGAAAAAATCCAAAAGTACTAACCTGGCCCAAACCTGCTTAGATTTGGAGATCAGTTGAGATCGGGCATAGCCAGGAGTGTATGGCCATAAGCGAAGGAGGCTGCAAAGAGAGGGCTATTTAAAGATCAGCCACTATAATCGCCAGTGCTTTATATAAGTAGGGAAGGAAACCCAAAAGCTTACAGCACCTGGTATTCCCAGGCGGTCTGCCAACCAAGTACTAACCAGGCCCAAACCTGCTTAGCTTCCGAGATCAGACGAGATCGGGCATAGCCAGGTTGGTATGGCCGTAAGCGAAGGAGGCTGCAAAGAGAGGGCTATTTAAAGATCAGCCACTATAATCGCCAGTGCATTATATAAGTAGGGAAGGAAACCCAAAAGCCTACAGCACCTGGTATTCCCAAAAGTACTAACCAGGCCTATTAGATAATTACTGAAAAAATCCAAAAGTACTAACCTGGCCCAAACCTGCTTACATTCTGAGATCGGGCATTGACTCTTTTTTTTTTTTTTTTTTGCAAGATTATTGGACAATTAGTGAAAATTTCCAAAAGTACTAACCAGGCCTATTAGATAATTACTGAAAAAATCCAAAAGTACTAACCTGGCCCAAACCTGCTTACATTCTGAGATCGGGCATTGACTCTTTTTTGTTTTTTTACAAGATTATTAGACAATTAGTGAATTTTTTCCAAAAGTACTAACCAGGCCTATTAGATAATTACTGAAAAAATCCAAAAGTACTAACCTGGCCCAAACCTGCTTACATTCTGAGATCGGGCATTGACTTTTTTTTTTTTTTTTGCAAGATTATTAGACAATTAGTGAAAATTTCCTAAAGTACTAACCAGGCCTATTAGATAATTACTGAAAAAATCCAAAAGTACTAACCTGGCCCAAACCTGCTTAGATTTGGAGATCAGTTGAGATCGGGCATAGCCAGGATGGTATGGCCATAAGCGAAGGAGGCTGCAAAAAGAGGGCTATTTAAAGATCAGCCACTATAAATCGCCAGTGCTTTATATAAGTAGGGAAGGAAACCCAAAAGCTTCCAGCACCTGGTATTCCCAGGCGATCTCCCATCCAAGTACTAACCAGGCCCAAACCTGCTTAGCTTCCGAGATCAGACGAGATTTTTTTTTTAAAATCACAAAATACAAACATTAACAATACATCTCCACAAATATTTAAAGATCTTCCGGTAACAGAACTTCATTAAGACAATCATTAAAAACAATCTTATCATCCCCTGCTTTTAAAAAAACCTTTGGTTTCTCATTCTCAGTTTCTTTTTCATTATCCTCAATATTTTTAATCCAATGTTCTGGCAATGCTAATTTTAATTTTGTATATTGTTCTTCAATTTTCCCTTTGTTTTCTATATCTTCTCTTTCCTCAAGTGAATCAATTATTGCTTGTGTAGGTAAAAATCCAGGTTTCACTTCATATAAAATGTCTTTTATTTGTCTAAAACCTACTGCGTACCAGTTTTCATAAAACATGTGCTTTTTGCTTTTATTATATTGATTTAAAAATAGGGGTTGCTGTAGGTACTGTTTTCTCCCTTTAATCTCTACGTACACATTATCATAAAACATTTTCCAACTTCTCAACAATTCCTTATAAAACTCTGGTATATTTTCTATCATATTATCCTTAAAAGCCATCCATAAAAAATCATCTCCTATTTGTCCGCATTTATTAATAACATAATTCATGACACTTTTCCATGGAATGTTGTCTTTGTTAAAAAACTTTTTTACTGTTTTAATTCTCATGCTTTTCATTCTCAGCCATGGATCTATTAGTCCTAATCCTCCATCTTCCACCTTTCGATCCCAAAGAAACTTTAAAATCATAGTTTTTATTCTCTTATATACCCAAATTGGTAAACTAACGACACTTAAAACATACCACATTTTGGATAAAAAAAGAGAATTCAAGACAAGTACCTTCCCTTTTAGAAACAGTACTCTCTGTTTCCAAAAATTTAATCTTTTTTCCATTTTGTTTACAGTTTCGTCCCAATTTATTTCTCTAGTTTTAATTTCATCATATCCAAGTGTAATGCCTAAAATTTTTATATTATTTTTTTGTTCTTTTAACTGCCAATTTCTTTTTGAAATGTCCACTTTTCCAATCTTAATGTATTCGCTTTTTTCCTTATTTACTTTTGCACCCGAACCTCGACAGTATTTATCAATAATTCCCATAGCTTTTTCAGCACTATTAAAATCTTTTAAAATCAGAGTAGTATCATCTGCATACTGAAACAATTTTTGTTCTATTACATTGTCTTCTATTAAAAAACCTTTTATTTCTTTTTCTCCATTTATTGCTAAACCTAACGGTTCAGCAACTAAAGTATATAATAAAGCTGATAAGGGACATCCTTGTCTTATAGATCTAGATATTCCTATGAAGTCTGTTAAAAAACCATTTATTTTAAAACAGCTAAAAATATCTGTATGAAAACATTTCATCCACTTTATAAAATTATTACCAAAACCAAACTGTTGAATTAAATCAAATAAATATTTGTGCTCAACTCTGTCAAATGCCTTTTCTAGATCTATACTGATTAAAAAACCATCACTCTTTTTCTCTTTTATGTACCAAATTAAATCTCTAATGCTTGTTACTGTATCCACTATATCTCTTCCTAATACGCCATATGCTTGATTAGTCGTAATGATGTGGGGAACTACTTTTTTAGGTCTATTCGCTAAAATCTTGGCTAATATTTTATAATCTGTGTTGAGCATACTTAATGGTCTGTAATTTTGCAAATCATCTTTATTCCCTTTCTTTTTATAAATTATTTTAATCATGCCCTTCTTCATACTCTCACTCAATTGTCCATTCTTAAAAATGGCTATGAAAAGATCTTTCAAAATAGGTATTAAAACATCTTTAAAAACCTTATAAAATTCAGATGATAAACCATCTAAACCAGGACTTTTCCCATTACTTAATTTCATTATAGCTTCGTTTATCTCCTCTTCTGTTATATCACTATCACACATTTTTTTATCATCCTCTTTTACTTTAACTTTGATTTGATTTAACAAAAATACTTCATCCTCCTCATTAACTCCCTTTTTCTTAAATAAAACACCAAAAAAATCCTTCACCGCTTTTAAAATCCCTTCTTTATCTTTTATATTTTTACCTTCCATTGAAACATTCTTTATTAAAATCAGCTTTTTGTCTAGTCTTTTCTGCATCATAGAAACACTTTGTACTTCTTTCCCCTTCCACTGTATTCCTTATCTTACTTCTTATTCTAGCACCCACACATTTGTCCTCTTCCACTTTTTTGAGTTTCTCTTCCAATATTACTATTTTCCTAATATCCGTATTTCCTTCAGTTATCTTTTTCATTTCATTTTCCCATTCTTTATTTAGTTCCCTTTCTTTAGCTCTTTTTGCTTTCTGTATTTTTTTAGAACATTCAATAGAAAAACTTTTGATATCTGATTTTATATTGTCCCACCACACACATATTGCTTCATCATATAAAACATCATCTACACTATTAATAATTAGATTTTCCATTTCCATTTTATACAATTCGTTCTTTAAAAGCTGTGTATTAACCACCCATACACCTGGTCCTCTCTCAACTCCACTAAAATCCATCATTACGTATAAAAAATCATGATCACTCCCGCTATACATTTTATAAAAAACTTTTGAAATAAAATGCTCAAATCTTCTGTCACATAAAATGAAATCTATTCTGCTTTGTTTTAAAATTGTATTAACCCACTGTCTTCTCGAATATTCTCTTTTGACTCTGTTTCTATCTCTCCATACATCTACAAATTTATGTTCAGCCATCATACATTTCAATTCTTTTCTTCCAACATCAGCTCTATACACCATAAAATCTTCAACATCTATTCTTTCTAAAACAGTATTAAAATCTCCTATAACAATGACATTCTTCCATCCATTAATCAAAACACTCAATTCTTTAAAAAAAGTAACTCTTTCCATATCTTCATTTGGAGCATGTATATTACATATTGTTATTTCTTCTCCCCTATCCATAATTTTAACAGTTAAAATCCTGCCATTGTTATCTTTAAATAAAACATTCGTTGATTCTACTACTCCCCTTCTAATTAGTATTGCCAAGCCTTTTTTCTTATTTAAGTCATTACTGTACCATATTTCTCCATCCCAACATTTTTTAAAATCATTAACTATTGTTTCATTCCATCCAGTCTCTTGTATACATAAAATATCACTTTGTTTTGTTAAATTCATTATATTTTCAAACTTCAGCTTAGATGACAACCCTCTAACATTAATGGAGACCAAACATAAATTACTCATAATGAAATAAAAGAAAAAACACAAACCAAAACAACCCATCATACATATGCGGTCTCTCTTAATATCTAGGAATTTAGATCTACTTTATCTTCATTTAGCCTTGCTCTGTCTTCTCTTCTTAACTTTTGTTTCTTTAATACTTGTTTAATATGTATTTCCGGTACTCTTAACATTTTACGTCTTCTGTTCATAATGTCCGATAGTCTGCTTTCAAGCTCAAGGTTAATTTCATCAGTTTCCTCATCACTTACCTCCTCTTTATTCCACCCAGCTGCAATTTCACTCGTTGTTGCACATTCCTTTTCTTTCATTTGTCCATCATTAGCAACAGTTTGATGTGTCTCAGTCTCCATTA
>NC_081763.1:672500-677500 GCF_963082965.1 Carassius carassius
AGCACCTGGTATTCCCAGGCGGTCTCCCATCCAAGTACTAACCAGGCCCAAACCTGCTTAGCTTCCGAGATCAGACAAGATCGGGCATAGGTAGGTTGGTATGGCCATAAGCGAAGGAGGCTGCAAAGAGAGGGCTATTTAAAGATCAGCCACTATAATCGCCAGTGCATTATATAAGTAGGGAAGGAAACCCAAAAGCTTACAGCACCTGGTATTCCCAAAAGTACTAACCAGGCCTATTAGATAATTACTGAAAAAATCCAAAAGTACTAACCTGGCCCAAACCTGCTTACATTCTGAGATCGGGCATTGACTCTTTTTTTTTTTTTTGCAAGATTATCGGACAATTAGTGAAAATTTCCAAAAGTACTAACCAGGCCTATTAGATAATTACTGAAAAAATCCAAAAGTACTAACCTGGCCCAAACCTGCTTAGATTTGGAGATCAGTTGAGATCGGGCATAGCTAGGATGGTATGGCCATAAGCGAAGGAGGCTGCAAAGAGAGGGCTATTTAAAGATCAGCCACTATAATCGCCAGTGCTTTATATAAGTAGGGAAGGAAACCCAAAAGCTTACAGCACCTGGTATTCCCAAAAATACTAACCAGGCCTATTAGATAATTACTGAAAAAATCCAAAAGTACTAACCTGGCCCAAACCTGCTTACATTCTGAGATCGGGCATTGACTCTTTTTTTTTTTTTTGCAAGATTATTGGACAATTAGTGAAAATATCCTAAAGTACTAACCAGGCATATTAGATAATTACTGAAAAAATCCAAAAGTACTGACCTGGCCCAAAACTGCTTACATTCTGAGATCGGGCATTGACTCTTTTTTTTTTTTTTTGCAAGATTATTGGACAATTAGTGAAAATTTCCTAAAGTACTAACCAGGCCTATTAGATAATTACTGAAAAAATCCAAAAGTACTAACCTGGCCCAAACCTGCTTAGATTTGGAGATCAGTTGAGATCAGGCATAGCCATGATGGTATGGCCATAAGCGAAGGAGGCTGCAAAGAGAGGGCTATTTAAAGATCAGCCACTATAATCGCCAGTGCTTTATATAAGTAGGGAAGGAAACCCAAAAGCTTACAGCACCTGGTATTCCCAAAAGTACTAACCAGGCCTATTAGATAATTACTGAAAAAATCCAAAAGTACTACCCTGGCCCAAACCTGTTTACATTCTGAGATCGGGCATTGACTCTTTTTTTTTTTTTTTGCAAGATTATTTGACAATTAGTGAAAATTTCCTAAAGTACTACCAAGGCCTATTAGATAATTATTGAAAAAATCCAAAAGTACTAACCTGGCCCAAACCTGCTTACATTCTGAGATCGGGCATTGACTCTTTTTTTTTTTTTTTTGCAAGATTATTGGACAATTAGTGAACATTTCCAAAAGTACTAACCAGGCCTATTAGATAATTACTGAAAAAATCCAAAAGTACTTACCTGGCCCAAACCTGCTTACATTCTGAGATCGGGCATTGACTCTTTTTTTTTTTTTTGCAAGATTATTGGACAATTAGTGAAAATTTCCAAAAGTACTAACCAGGCCTATTAGATAATTACTGAAAAAATCCAAAAGTACTAACCTGGCCCAAACCTGCTTACATTCTGAGATCGGGCATTGAGTCTTTTCTTTTTTTTTTTTCTTTTTTTTTGCAAGATTATTGGACAATTAGTGAAAATTTCCTAAAGTACTAACCAGGCCTATTAGATAATTACTGAAAAAATCCAAAAGTACTAACCTGGCCCAAACCTGCTTAGATTTGGAGATCAGTTGAGATCGGGCATAGCCAGGATGGTATGGCCATAAGCGAAGGAGGCTGCAAAGAGAGGGCTATTTAAAGATCAGCCACTATAATCGCCAGTGCTTTATATAAGTAGGGAAGGAAACCCAAAAGCTTACAGCACCTGGTATTCCCAAAAGTACTAACCAGGCCTATTAGATAATTACTGAAAAAATCCAAAAGTACTACCCTGGCCCAAACCTGCTTACATTCTGAGATCGGGCATTGACTCTATTTTTTTTTTTTGCAAGATTATTTGACAATTAGTGAAAATTTCCTAAAGTACTACCAAGGCCTATTAGATAATTATTGAAAAAATCCAAAAGTACTAACCTGGCCCAAACCTGCTTACATTCTGAGATCGGGCATTGACTCTTTTTTTTTTTTTTTTGCAAGATTATTGGACAATTAGTGAACATTTCCAAAAGTACTAACCAGGCCTATTAGATAATTACTGAAAAAATCCAAAAGTACTTACCTGGCCCAAACCTGCTTACATTCTGAGATCGGGCATTGACTCTTTTTTTTTTTTTTGCAAGATTATTGGACAATTAGTGAACATTTCCAAAAGTACTAACCAGGCCTATTAGATAATTACTGAAAAAATCCAAAAGTACTAACCTGGCCCAAACCTGCTTACATTCTGAGATCGGGCATTGACTCTTATTTGTTTTTTTTTTTGCAAGATTATTGGACAATTAGTGAACATTTCCAAAAGAACTAACCAGGCCTATTAGATAATTACTGAAAAAATCCAAAAGTACTTACCTGGCCCAAACCTGCTTACATTCTGAGATCGGGCATTGAGTCTTTTCTTTTTTTTTTTTCTTTTTTTTTGCAAGATTATTGGACAATTAGTGAAAATTTCCTAAAGTACTAACCAGGCCTATTAGATAATTACTGAAAAAATCCAAAAGTACTAACCTGGCCCAAACCTGCTTAGATTTGGAGATCAGTTGAGATCGGGCATAGCCAGGATGGTATGGCCATACGCGAAGGAGGCTGCAAAGAGAGGGCTATTTAAAGATCAGCCAATATAATCGCCAGTGCTTTATATAAGTAGGGAAGGAAACCCAAAAGCTTATAGCACCTGGTATTCCCAGGCGGTCTCCCATCCAAGTACTAACCAGGCCCAAACCTGCTTAGCTTCCGAGATCAGACAAGATCAGGCATATCCAGGTTGGTATGGCCATAAGCGAAGGAGGCTGCAAAGAGAGGGCTATTTAAAGATCAGCCACTATAATCTCCAGTGCTTTATATAAGTAGGGAAGGAAACCCAAAAGCTTACAGCACCTGGTATTCCCAAAAATACTAACCAGGCCTATTAGATAATTACTGAAAAAATCCAAAAGTACTAACCTGGCCCAAAGCTGCTTACATTCTGAGATCGGGCATTGACTTTTTTTTTTTTTTTTGCAAGATTATTGGACAATTAGTGAACATTTCCAAAAGTACTAACCAGGCCTATTAGATAATTACTGAAAGATCAATCTTTCAGTAAGAAAATCTTTTTTTTGCAAGATTATTGGACAATTAGTGAACATTTCCAAAAGTACTAACCAGGCCTATTAGATAATTACTGAAAAAATCCAAAAGTACTTACCTGGCCCAAACCCGCTTACATTCTGAGATCGGGCATTGACTCTTTTTTTTTTTTTGCAAGATTATTGGACAATTAGTGAAAATTTCCAAAAGTACTAACCAGGCCTATTAGATAATTACTGAAAAAATCCAAAAGTACTAACCTGGCCCAAACCTGCTTACATTCTGAGATCGGGTATTGAGTCTTTTTTATTTATTTATTTTTTTTTTTGCAAGATTATTGGACAATTAGTGAAAATTTCCAAAAGTACTAACCAGGCCTATTAGATAATTACTGAAAAAATCCAAAAGTACTAACCTGGCCCAAAACTGCTTACATTCTGAGATCCGGCATTGACTCTTTTTTTTTTTTTTTTTTTTGCAAGATTATTGGACAATTAGTGAACATTTCCAAAAGTACTAACCAGGCCTATTAGATAATTACTGAAAAAATCCAAAATTACTAACCTGGCCCAAACCTGCTTAGATTTGGAGATCAGTTGAGATCGGGCATAGCCAGGATGGTATGGCCATAAGCGAAGGAGGCTGCAAAGAGAGGGCTATTTAAAGATCAGCCACTATAATCGCCAGTGCTTTATATAAGAAGGGAAGGAAACCCAAAAGCTTGCAGCACCTGGTATTCCCAGGCGGTCTCCCATCCAAGTACTAACCAGGCCCAAACCTGCTTAGCTTCCGAGATCAGACGAGATCGGGCATAGCCAGGTTGGTATGGCCGTAAGCGAAGGAGGCTGCAAAGAGAGGGCTATTTAAAGATCAGCCACTATAATCGCCAGTGCATTATATAAGTAGGGAAGGAAACCCAAAAGCTTACAGCACCTGGTATTCCCAAAAGTACTAACCAGGCCTATTAGATAATTACTGAAAAAATCCAAAAGTACTAACCTGGCCCAAACCTGCTTACATTCTGAGGTCGGGCATTGACTCTTTTTTGTTTTTTTACAAGATTATTAGACAATTAGTGAATTTTTCCAAAAGTACTAACCAGGCCTATTAGATAATTACTGAAAAAATCCAAAAGTACTAACCTGGCCCAAACCTGCTTACATTCTGAGATCGGGCATTGACTCTTTTTTTTTTTTTTTTGCAAGATGATTGGACAATTAGTGAAAATTTCCAAAAGTACTAACCAGGTCTATTAGATAATTACTGAAAAAATCCAAAAGTACTAACCTGGCCCAAACCTGCTTAGATTTGGAGATCAGTTGAGATTGGGCATAGCCAGGATGGTATGGCCATAAGCGAAGGAGGCTGCAAAGAGAGGGCTATTTAAAGATCAGCCACTATAATCGCCAGTGCTTTATATAAGTAGGGAAGGAAACCCAAAAGCTTACAGCACCTGGTATTCCCAAAAATACTAACCAGGCCTATTAGATATTTACTGAAAAAATCCAAAAGTACTAACCTGGCCCAAACCTGCTTACATTATGAGATCGGACATTGACTCTTTTTTTTTTTTTTTGCAAGATTATTGGACAATTAGTGAAAATTTCCTAAAGTACTAACCAGGCCTATTAGATAATTACTGAAAAAATCCAAAAGTACTAACCTGGCCCAAACCTGCTTAGATTTGGAGATCAGTTGAGATCGGGCATAGCCAGGA
>NC_081763.1:685000-697500 GCF_963082965.1 Carassius carassius
ATTATTGGACAATTAGTGAACATTTCCAAAAGTACTAACCAGGCCTATTAGATAATTACTGAAAAAATCCAAAAGTACTTACCTGGCCCAAACCTGCTTACATTCTGAGATCGGGCATTGAGTCTTTTCTTTTTTTTTTTTCTTTTTTTTTGCAAGATTATTGGACAATTAGTGAAAATTTCCTAAAGTACTAACCAGGCCTATTAGATAATTACTGAAAAAATCCAAAAGTACTAACCTGGCCAAAACCTGCTTAGATTTGGAGATCAGTTGAGATCGGGCATAGCCAGGATGGTATGGCCATACGCGAAGGAGGCTGCAAAGAGAGGGCTATTTAAAGATCAGCCAATATAATCACCAGTGCTTTATATAAGTAGGGAAGGAAACCCAAAAGCTTATAGCACCTGGTATTCCCAGGCGGTCTCCCATCCAAGTACTAACCAGGCCCAAACCTGCTTAGCTTCCGAGATCAGACAAGATCAGGCATATCCAGGTTGGTATGGCCATAAGCGAAGGAGGCTGCAAAGAGAGGGCTATTTAAAGATCAGCCACTATAATCTCCAGTGCTTTATATAAGTAGGGAAGGAAACCCAAAAGCTTACAGCACCTGGTATTCCCAAAAATACTAACCAGGCCTATTAGATAATTACTGAAAAAATCCAAAAGTACTAACCTGGCCCAAAGCTGCTTACATTCTGAGATCGGGCATTGACTTTTTTTTTTTTTTTTGCAAGATTATTGGACAATTAGTGAACATTTCCAAAAGTACTAACCAGGCCTATTAGATAATTACTGAAAGATCAATCTTTCAGTAAGAAAATCTTTTTTTTGCAAGATTATTGGACAATTAGTGAACATTTCCAAAAGTACTAACCAGGCCTATTAGATAATTACTGAAAAAATCCAAAAGTACTTACCTGGCCCAAACCTGCTTACATTCTGAGATCGGGCATTGACTCTTTTTTTTTTTTTGCAAGATTATTGGACAATTAGTGAAAATTTCCAAAAGTACTAACCAGGCCTATTAGATAATTACTGAAAAAATCCAAAAGTACTAACCTGGCCCAAACCTGCTTACATTCTGAGATCGGGCATTGAGTCTTTTTTATTTATTTATTTTTTTTTTTGCAAGATTATTGGACAATTAGTGAAAATTTCCAAAAGTACTAACCAGGCCTATTAGATAATTACTGAAAAAATCCAAAAGTACTAACCTGGCCCAAAACTGCTTACATTCTGAGATCCGGCATTGACTCTTTTTTTTTTTTTTTTTTTTTGCAAGATTATTGGACAATTAGTGAACATTTCCAAAAGTACTAACCAGGCCTATTAGATAATTACTGAAAAAATCCAAAATTACTAACCTGGCCCAAACCTGCTTAGATTTGGAGATCAGTTGAGATCGGGCATAGCCAGGATGGTATGGCCATAAGCGAAGGAGGCTGCAAAGAGAGGGCTATTTAAAGATCAGCCACTATAATCGCCAGTGCTTTATATAAGAAGGGAAGGAAACCCAAAAGCTTACAGCACCTGGTATTCCCAGGCGGTCTCCCATCCAAGTACTAACCAGGCCCAAACCTGCTTAGCTTCCGAGATCAGACGAGATCGGGCATAGCCAGGTTGGTATGGCCGTAAGCAAAGGAGGCTGCAAAGAGAGGGCTATTTAAAGATCAGCCACTATAATCGCCAGTGCATTATATAAGTAGGGAAGGAAACCCAAAAGCTTACAGCACCTGGTATTCCCAAAAGTACTAACCAGGCCTATTAGATAATTACTGAAAAAATCCAAAAGTACTAACCTGGCCCAAACCTGCTTACATTCTGAGGTCGGGCATTGACTCTTTTTTGTTTTTTTACAAGATTATTAGACAATTAGTGAATTTTTCCAAAAGTACTAACCAGGCCTATTAGATAATTACTGAAAAAATCCAAAAGTACTAACCTGGCCCAAACCTGCTTACATTCTGAGATCGGGCATTGACTCTTTTTTTTTTTTTTTTGCAAGATGATTGGACAATTAGTGACAATTTCCAAAAGTACTAACCAGCCCTATTAGATAATTACTGAAAAAATCCAAAAGTACTAACCTGGCCCAAACCTGCTTACATTCTGAGATCGAGCATTGACTCTTTTTTTTTTTTTTTTGCAAGATTATTGGACAATTAGTGAACATTTCCAAAAGTACTAACCAGGCCTATTAGATAATTACTGAAAAAATCCAAAAGTACTTACCTGGCCCAAACCTGCTTACATTCTGAGATCGGCATTGACTCTTTTTTATTTTTTTACAAGATTATTAGACAATAAGTGAATTTTTCCAAAAGTACTAACCATGCCTATTAGATAATTACTGAAAAAATCCAAAAGTACTTACCTGGCCCAAACCTGCTTACATTCTGAGATCGGCATTGACTTTTTTTTTTTTTGCAAGATTATTGGACAATTAGTGAAAATTTCCAAAAGTACTAACCAGGCCTATTAGATAATTACTGAAAAAATCCAAAAGTACTAACCTGGCCCAAACCTGCTTACATTCTGAGATCGGGCATTGACTCTTTTTTTTTTTTTTTTTTTTGCAATATTATTGGACAATTAGTGAACATTTCCAAAAGTTCTAACCAGGCCTATTAGATAATTACTGAAAAAATCCAAAAGTACTAACCTGGCCCAAACCTGCTTACATTCTGAGATCGGGCATTGACTCTTTTTTGTTTTTTTACAAGATTATTAGACAATAAGTGAATTTTTCCAAAAGTACTAACCATGCCTATTAGATATTTACTGAAAAAATCCAAAAGTACTAACCTGGCCCAAACCTGCTTACATTCTGAGATCGGGCATTGACTCTTTTTTGTTTTTTTACAAGATTATTAGACAATAAGTGAATTTTTCCAAAAGTACTAACCATGCCTATTAGATATTTACTGAAAAAATCCAAAAGTACTAACCTGGCCCAAACCTGCTTACATTCTGAGATCGGGCATTGACTCTTTTTTTTTTTTTTGCAAGATTATTGGACAATTAGTGACAATTTCCAAAAGTACTAACCAGCCCTATTAGATAATTACTGAAAAAATCCAAAAGTACTAACCTGGCCCAAACCTGCTTACATTCTGAGATCGAGCATTGACTCTTTTTTTTTTTTTGTTGCAAGATTATTGGACAATTAGTGAACATTTCCAAAAGTACTAACCAGGCCTATTAGATAATTACTGAAAAAATCCAAAAGTACTAACCTGGCCCAAACCTGCTTACATTCTGAAATCGGGCATGGACTCTTTTTTTTTTTTTTTTTTTGCAAGATTATTGGACAATTAGTGAAAATTTCCAAAAGTACTAACCAGGCCTATTAGATAATTACTGAAAAATCCAAAAGTACTAACCTGGCCCAAACCTGCTTAGATTTGGAGATCAGTTGAGATCGGGCATAGCCAGGATGGTATGGCCATAAGCGAAGGAGGCTGCAAAGAGAGGGCTATTTAAAGATCAGCCACTATAATCACCAGTGCTTTATATAAGTAGGGAAGGAAACCCAAAAGCTTACAGCACCTGGTATTCCCAAAAATACTAACCAGGTCTATTAGATAATTACTTAAAAAATCCAAAAGTACTAACCTGGCCCAAACCTGCTTACATTCTGAGATCGGGCATTGACTTTTTTTTTTTTTTTTGCAAGATTATTGGACAATTAGTGAAAATTTCCTAAAGTACTAACCAGGCCTATTAGATAATTACTGAAAAAATCCAAAAGTACTAACCTGGCCCAAACCTGCTTAGATTTGGAGATCAGTTGAGATCGGGCATAGCCAGGATGGTATGGCCATAAGCGAAGGAGGCTGCAAAGAGAGGGCTATTTAAAGATCAGCCACTATAATCGCCAGTGCATTATATAAGTAGGGAAGGAAACCCAAAAGCTTACAGCACCTGGTATTCCCAGGCGGTCTCCCATCCAAGTACTAACCAGGCCCAAACCTGCTTAGCTTCCGAGATCAGACGAGATCGGGCATAGCCAGGTTGGTATGGCCGTAAGCGAACGAGGCTGCAAAGAGAGGGCTATTTAAAGATCAGCCACTATAATCGCCAGTGCATTATATAAGTAGGGAAGGAAACCCAAAAGCTTACAGCACCTGGTATTCCCAAAAGTACTAACCAGGCCTATTAGATAATTACTGAAAAAATCCAAAAGTACTAACCTGGCCCAAACCTGCTTACATTCTGAGATCGGGCATTGACTCTTTTTTTTTTTTTTTTTTTTGCAAGATTATTGGACAATTAGTGAAAATTTCCAAAAGTACTAAACAGGCCTATTAGATAATTACTGAAAAAATCCAAAAGTACTAACCTGGCCCAAACCGGCTTACATTCTGAGATCGGGCATTGACTCTTTTTTTTTTTTTTTTGCAAGATTATTGGACAATTAGTGAAAATTTCCAAAAGTACTAAACAGGCCTATTAGATAATTACTGAAAAATCCAAAAGTACTAACCTGGCCCAAAACTGCTTACATTCTGAGATCGGGCATTGACTCTTTTTTTTTTTTTTACAAGATTATTAGACAATTAGTGAATGTTTCCAAAATTACTAACCAGGCCTATTAGATAATTACTGAAAAATCCAAAAGTACTAACCTGGCCCAAACCTGCTTAGATTTGGAGATCACTTGAGATCGGGCATAGCCAGGATGGTATGGCCATAAGCTAAGGAGGCTGCAAAGAGAGGGCTATTTAAAGATCAGCCACTATATTCG
Organism: Carassius carassius; assembly: GCF_963082965.1. Lineage (NCBI taxonomy): Eukaryota > Metazoa > Chordata > Actinopteri > Cypriniformes > Cyprinidae > Carassius > Carassius carassius. The sequence goes on from NC_081763.1 coordinate 689,748, forward strand.
CCAGTGCTTTATATAAGTAGGGAAGGAAACCCAAAAGCTTACAGCACCTGGTATTCCCAAAAGTACTAACCAGGCCTATTAGATAATTACTGAAAAAATCCAAAAGTACTAACCTGGCCCAAACCTGCTTACATTCTGAGATCGGGCATTGACTTTTTTTTTTTCTTTTTTTTTTGCAAGATTATTGGACAATTAGTGAAAATTTCCTAAAGTACTAACCAGGCCTATTAGATAGTTACTGAAAAAATCCAAAAGTACTAACCTGGCCCAAAACTGCTTACATTCTGGGATCGGGCATTGACTCTTTTTTTTTTTTTTACAAGATTATTAGACAATTAGTGAATTTTTCCAAAAGTACTAACCTGGCCCAAACCTGCTAACATTCTGAGATCGGGCATTGACTCTTTTTTTTTTTTTTTTACAAGATTATTAGACAATTAGTGAATTTTTCCAAAAGTACTAACCAGGCCTATTAGATAATTACTGAAAAAAATCCAAAAGTACTAACCTGGCCCAAACCTGCTAACATTCTGAGATCGGGCATTGACTCTTTTTTTTTTTTTTTTTTTTTTTTTTACAAGATTATTAGACAATTAGTGAATTTTTCCAAAAGTACTAATCAGGCCTATTAGATAATTACTGAAAAAATCCAAAAGTACTTACCTGGCCCAAACCTGCTTACATTCTAAGATCGGGCATTGACTCTTTTTTTTTTGCAAGATTATTGGACAATTAGTGAAAAATTCCAGAAGTACTAACCAGGCCTATTAGATAATTACTGAAAAATCCAAAAGTACTAACCTGGCCCAAACCTGCTTAGATTTGGAGATCAGTTGAGATCGGGCATAGCCAGGATGGTATGGCCATAAGCGAAGAAGGCTGCAAAGAGAGGGCTATTTAAAGATCAGCCACTATAATCGCCAGTGCTTTATATAAGTAGGGAAGGAAACCCAAAAGCTTACAGCACCTGGTATTCCCAAAAGTACTAACCAGGCCTATTAGATAATTACTGAAAAAATCCAAAAGTACTAACCTGGCCCAAACCTGCTTAGATTTGGAGATCAGTTGAGATCGGGCATAGCCAGGATGTTATGGCCATAAGCGAAGAAGGCTGCAAAAAGAGGGCTATTTAAAGATCAGCCACTATAATCGCCAGTGCTTTATATAGGTAGGGAAGGAAACCCAAAATCTGACAGCACCTGGTATTCCCAGGCGGTCTCCCATCCAAGTACTAACCAGGCCCAAACCTGCTTAGCTTCCGAGATCAGACGAGATCGGGCATAGCCAGGTTGGTATGGCTGTAAGCGAAGGAGGCTGCAAAGAGAGGGCTATTTAAAGATCGGCCACTATAATCGCCAGTGCATTATATAAGTAGGGAAGGAAACCCAAAAGCTTACAGCACCTGGTATTCCCAAAAGTACTAACCAGGCCTATTAGATAATTACTGAAAAAATCCAAAAGTACTAACCTGGCCCAAACCTGCTTACATTCTGAGATCGGGCATTGACTTTTTCTTTTTTTTTTGCAAGATTATTGGACAATTAGTGAAAATTTCCTAAAGTACTAACCAGGCCTATTAGATAATTACTGAAAAAATCCAAAAGTACTAACCTGGCCCAAACCTGCTTACATTCTGAGATCGGGCATTGACTCTTTTTTTTTTTTTTTGCAAGATTATTGGACAATTAGTGAACATTTCCAAAAGTGCTAACCAGGCCTATTAGATAATTACTGAAAAAATTCAAAAGTACTAACCTGGCCCAAACCCGCTTACATTCTGAGATCGGGCATTGACTTTTTTTTTTGCAAGATTATTGGACAATTAGTGAAAATTTCCTAAAGTACTAACCAGGCCTATTAGATAATTACTGAAAAAATCCAAAAGTACTTACCTGGCCAGAACCTGCTTACATTCTGAGATCGGGCATTGACTCTTTTTTTTTTTTTTTTTACAAGATAATTAGACAATTAGTGAATTTTTCCAAAAGTACTAACCAGGCCTATTAGATAATTACTGAAAAATCCAAAAGTACTAACCTGGCCCAAAACTGCTTACATTCTGAGATCGGGCATTGACTCTTTTTTTTTTTTTTTACAAGATTATTAGACAATTAGTGAATGATTCCAAAATTACTAACCAGGCCTATTAGATAATTACTGAAAAATCTAAAAGTACTAACCTGGCCCAAACCTGCTTAGATTTGGAGATCACTTGAGATCGGGAATAGCCAGGATGGTATGGCCATAAGCTAAGGAGGCTGCAAAGAGAGGGCTATTTAAAGATCAGCCAATATATTCGCCAGTGCTTTATATAAGTAGGGAAGGAAACCCAAAAGCTTACAGCACCTGGTATTCCCAAAAGTACTAACCAGGCCTATTAGATAATTACTGAAAAAATCCAAAAGTACTAACCTGGCCCAAACCTGCTTACATTCTGAGATCGGGCATTGACTTTTTTTTTTTTTTTTTTTGCAAGATTATTGGACAATTAGTGAAAATTTCCTAAAGTACTAACCAGGCCTATTAGATAATTACTGACAAAATCCAAAAGTACTAACCTGGCCCAAACCTGCTTACATTCTGAGATCGGGCATTGACTCTTTTTTTTTTTTTTTTTACAAGATAATTAGACAATTAGTGAATTTTTCCAAAAGTACTAACCAGGCCTATTAGATAATTACTGAAAAATCCAAAAGTACTAACCTGGCCCAAAACTGCTTACATTCTGAGATCGGGCATTGACTCTTTTTTTTTTTTTTTTTGCAAGATTATTGGACAATTAGTGAACATTTCCAAAAGTACTAACCTGGCCCAAACCTGCTTACATTCTGAGATCGGGCATTGACTCTTTTTTTTTTTTTTTTTGCAAGATTATTGGACAATTAGTGAACATTTCCAAAAGTACTAACCAGGCCTATTAGATAATTACTGAAAAAATCCAAAAGTACTAACCTGGCCCAAACCTGCTTACATTCTGAGATCGGGCATTGACTCTTTTTTTTTTTTTTTTTGCAAGATTATTGGACAATTAGTGAAAATTTCCTAAAGTACTAACCAGGCCTATTAGATAATTACTGAAAAAATCCAAAAGTACTTACCTGGCCCAAACCTGCTTACATTCTAAGATCGGGCATTGACTCTTTTTTTTTTGCAAGATTATTGGACAATTAGTGAAAAATTCCAGAAGTACTAACCAGGCCTATTAGATAATTACTGAAAAATCCAAAAGTACTAACCTGGCCCAAACCTGCTTAGATTTGGAGATCAGTTGAGATCGGGCATAGCCAGGATGGTATGGCCATAAGCGAAGAAGGCTGCAAAGAGAGGGCTATTTAAAGATCAGCCACTATAATCGCCAGTGCTTTATATAAGTAGGGAAGGAAACCCAAAAGCTTACAGCACCTGGTATTCCCAAAAGTACTAACCAGGCCTATTAGATAATTACTGAAAAAATCCAAAAGTACTAACCTGGCCCAAACCTGCTTAGATTTGGAGATCAGTTGAGATCGGGCATAGCCAGGATGTTATGGCCATAAGCGAAGAAGGCTGCAAAAAGAGGGCTATTTAAAGATCAGCCACTATAATCGCCAGTGCTTTATATAGGTAGGGAAGGAAACCCAAAATCTGACAGCACCTGGTATTCCCAGGCGGTCTCCCATCCAAGTACTAACCAGGCCCAAACCTGCTTAGCTTCCGAGATCAGACGAGATCGGGCATAGCCAGGTTGGTATGGCTGTAAGCGAAGGAGGCTGCAAAGAGAGGGCTATTTAAAGATCGGCCACTATAATCGCCAGTGCATTATATAAGTAGGGAAGGAAACCCAAAAGCTTACAGCACCTGGTATTCCCAAAAGTACTAACCAGGCCTATTAGATAATTACTGAAAAAATCCAAAAGTACTAACCTGGCCCAAACCTGCTTACATTCTGAGATCGGGCATTGACTTTTTCTTTTTTTTTTGCAAGATTATTGGACAATTAGTGAAAATTTCCTAAAGTACTAACCAGGCCTATTAGATAATTACTGAAAAAATCCAAAAGTACTAACCTGGCCCAAACCTGCTTACATTCTGAGATCGGGCATTGACTCTTTTTTTTTTTTTTTGCAAGATTATTGGACAATTAGTGAACATTTCCAAAAGTGCTAACCAGGCCTATTAGATAATTACTGAAAAAATTCAAAAGTACTAACCTGGCCCAAACCCGCTTACATTCTGAGATCGGGCATTGACTTTTTTTTTTGCAAGATTATTGGACAATTAGTGAAAATTTCCTAAAGTACTAACCAGGCCTATTAGATAATTACTGAAAAAATCCAAAAGTACTTACCTGGCCAGAACCTGCTTACATTCTGAGATCGGGCATTGACTCTTTTTTTTTTTTTTTTTACAAGATAATTAGACAATTAGTGAATTTTTCCAAAAGTACTAACCAGGCCTATTAGATAATTACTGAAAAATCCAAAAGTACTAACCTGGCCCAAAACTGCTTACATTCTGAGATCGGGCATTGACTCTTTTTTTTTTTTTTTACAAGATTATTAGACAATTAGTGAATGATTCCAAAATTACTAACCAGGCCTATTAGATAATTACTGAAAAATCTAAAAGTACTAACCTGGCCCAAACCTGCTTAGATTTGGAGATCACTTGAGATCGGGAATAGCCAGGATGGTATGGCCATAAGCTAAGGAGGCTGCAAAGAGAGGGCTATTTAAAGATCAGCCAATATATTCGCCAGTGCTTTATATAAGTAGGGAAGGAAACCCAAAAGCTTACAGCACCTGGTATTCCCAAAAGTACTAACCAGGCCTATTAGATAATTACTGAAAAAATCCAAAAGTACTAACCTGGCCCAAACCTGCTTACATTCTGAGATCGGGCATTGACTTTTTTTTTTTTTTTTTTTGCAAGATTATTGGACAATTAGTGAAAATTTCCTAAAGTACTAACCAGGCCTATTAGATAATTACTGACAAAATCCAAAAGTACTAACCTGGCCCAAACCTGCTTACATTCTGAGATCGGGCATTGACTCTTTTTTTTTTTTTTTTTACAAGATAATTAGACAATTAGTGAATTTTTCCAAAAGTACTAACCAGGCCTATTAGATAATTACTGAAAAATCCAAAAGTACTAACCTGGCCCAAAACTGCTTACATTCTGAGATCGGGCATTGACTCTTTTTTTTTTTTTTTTTGCAAGATTATTGGACAATTAGTGAACATTTCCAAAAGTACTAACCTGGCCCAAACCTGCTTACATTCTGAGATCGGGCATTGACTCTTTTTTTTTTTTTTTTTGCAAGATTATTGGACAATTAGTGAACATTTCCAAAAGTACTAACCAGGCCTATTAGATAATTACTGAAAAAATCCAAAAGTACTAACCTGGCCCAAACCTGCTTACATTCTGAGATCGGGCATTGACTCTTTTTTTTTTTTTTTTTGCAAGATTATTGGACAATTAGTGAAAATTTCCTAAAGTACTAACCAGGCCTATTAGATAATTACTGAAAAAATCCAAAAGTACTAACCTGGCCCAAACCTGCTTACATTCTGAGATCGGGCATTGACTCTTTTTTTTTTTTTGCAAGATTATTGGACAATTAGTGAAAATTTCCAAAAGTACTAACCAGGCCTATTAGATAATTACTGAAAAAATCCAAAAGTACTAACCTGGCCCAAACCTGCTTACATTCTGAGATCGGGCATTGACTCTTTTTTTTTTTTTTTTTTTGCAAGATTATTGGACAATTAGTGAACATTTCCAAAAGTACTAACCAGGCCTATTAGATCATTACTGAAAAAATCCAAAAGTACTTACCTGGCCCAAACCTGCTTACATTCTGAGATCGGGCATTGACTCTTTTTTTTTTTTTTACAAGATTATTAGACAATTAGTGAATGTTTCCAAAATTACTAACCAGGCCTATTAGATAATTACTGAAAAATCCAAAAGTACTAACCTGGCCCAAACCTGCTTAGATTTGGAGATCACTTGAGATCGGGCATAGCCAGGATGGTATGGCCATAAGCTAAGGAGGCTGCAAAGAGAGGGCTATTTAAAGATCAGCCACTATATTCGCCAGTGCTTTATATAAGTAGGGAAGGAAACCCAAAAGCTTACAGCACCTGGTATTCCCAAAAGTACTAACCACGCCTATTAGATAATTACTGAAAAAATCCAAAAGTACTAACCTGGCCCAAACCTGCTTACATTCTGAGATCGGGCATTGACTTTTTTTTTTTTTTTTTTGCAAGATTATTGGACAATTAGTGAAAATTTCCTAAAGTACTAACCAGGCCTATTAGATAATTACTGAAAAAATCCAAAAGTACTAACCTGGCCCAAACCTGCTTACATTCTGAGATCGGGCATTGACTCTTTTTTTTTTTTTTTTTTGCAAGATTATTGGACAATTATTGAAAATTTCCAAAAGTACTAACCAGGCCTATTAGATAATTACTGAAAAAATCCAAAAGTACTAACCTGGCCCAAACCTGCTTACATTCTGAGATCGGGCATTGACTTTTTTTTTTTTTTTTTTGCACGATTATTGGACAATTAGTGAACATTTCCAAAAGTACTAACCAGGCCTATTAGATAATTACTGAAAAAATCCAAAAGTACTTACCTGGCCCAAACCTGCTTACATTCTGAGATCGGGCATTGACTCTTTTTTTTTTTTGCAAGATTATTGGACAATTAGTGAAAATTTCCAAAAGTACTAACCAGGCCTATTAGATAATTACTGAAAAAATCCAAAAGTACTAACCTAGCCCAAACCCGCTTACATTCTGAGATCGGGCATTGACTTTTTTTTTTTTTTTTTTGCAAGATTATTGGACAATTAGTGAAAATTTCCTAAAGTACTAACCAGGCCTATTAGATAATTACTGAAAAAATCCAAAAGTACTTACCTGGCCAGAACCTGCTTACATTCTGAGATCGGGCATTGACTTTTTTTTTTTTTTTTGCAAGATTATTGGACAATTAGTGAAAATTTCCTAAAGTACTAACCAGGCCTATTAGATAATTACTGAAAAAATCCAAAAGTACTAACCTGGCCCAAACCTGCTTACATTCTGAGATCGGGCATTGACTCTTTTTTTTTTTTTTTTTACAAGATAATTAGACAATTAGTGAATTTTTCCAAAAGTACTAACCAGGCCTATTAGATAATTACTGAAAAATCCAAAAGTACTAACCTGGCCCAAAACTGCTTATATTCTGAGATCGGGCATTGACTCTTTTTTTTTTTTTTTTACAAGATTATTAGACAATTAGTGAATGTTTCCAAAATTACTAACCAGGCCTATTAGATAATTACTGAAAAATCCAAAAGTACTAACCTGGCCCAAACCTGCTTAGATTTGGAGATCACTTGAGATCGGGCATAGCCAGGATGGTATGGCCATAAGCTAAGGAGGCTGCAAAGAGAGGGTTATTTAAAGATCAGCCACTATATTCGCCAGTGCTTTATATAAGTAGGGAAGGAAACCCAAAAGCTTACAGCACCTGTTATTCCCAAAAGTACTAACCAGGCCTATTAGATAATTACTGAAAAAATCCAAAAGTACTAACCTGGCCCAAACCTGCTTACATTCTGAGACCAGGGATTGACTTGTTTTTTTTTTTTTTTTTTTGCAAGATTATTGGACAATTAGTGAAAATTTCCTAAAGTACTAACCAGGCCTATTAGATAATTACTGAAAAAATCCAAAAGTACTAACCTGGCCCAAACCTGCTTAGA
>NC_081763.1:700000-705000 GCF_963082965.1 Carassius carassius
ACAATTAGTGAAAATTTCCAAAAGTACTAAACAGGCCTATTAGATAATTACTGAAAAATCCAAAAGTACTAACCTGGCCCAAACCTGCTTACATTCTGAGATCGGGCATTGACTCTTTTTTGTTTTTTTACAAGATTATTAGACAATTAGTGAATTTTTCCAAAAGTACTAACCAGGCCTATTAGATATTTACTGAAAAAATCCAAAAGTACTAACCTGGCCCAAACCTGCTAACATTCTGAGGTCGGGCATTGACTCTTTTTATTTTTTTGGAAGATTATTGGACAATTAGTGAAAATTTCCAAAAGTACTAACCAGGCCTATTAGATAATTACTGAAAAAATCCAAAAGTACTAACCTGGCCCAAACCTGCTTACATTCTGAGATCGGGCATTGTATCTTTTTTTTTTTTTTTTTGCAAGATTATTGGACAATTATTGAAAATTTCCAAAAGTACTAACCAGGCCTATTAGATAATTACTGAAAAAGTCCAAAAGTACTAACCTGGCCCAAACCTGCTTAGATTTGGAGATCAGTTGAGATCGGGCATAGCCAGGATGGTATGGCCATAAGTGTAAGAGGCTTCAAAGAGAGGGCTATTTAAAGATCAGCCACTATAATCGCCAGTGCTTTATATAAGTAGGGAAGGAAACCCAAAAGCTTACAGCACCTGGTATTCCCAGGCGGTCTCCCATCCAAGTACTAACCAGGCCCAAACCTGCTTAGCTTCCGAGATCAGACGAAATCGGGCATAGCCAGGTTGGTATGGCCGGAAGCGAAGGAGGCTGAAAAGAGAGGGCTATTTAAAGATCAGCCACTATAATCGCCAGTGCATTATATAAGTAGGGAAGGAAACCCAAAAGCTTACAGCACCTGGTATTCCCAAAAGTACTAACCAGGCCTATTAGATAATTACTGAAAAAATCCAAAAGTACTAACCTGGCCCAAACCTGCTTACATTCTGAGATCGGGCATTGACTCTTTTTTTTTTTTTTTTGCAAGATTATTGGACAATTAGTGAAAATTTCCAAAAGTACTAAACAGGCCTATTAGATAATTACTGAAAAAATCCAAAAGTACTAACCTGGCCCAAACCGGCTTACATTCTGAGATCGGGCATTGACTCTTTTTTTTTTTTTTTTGCAAGATTATTGGACAATTAGTGAAAATTTCCAAAAGTACTAAACAGGCCTATTAGATAATTACTGAAAAATCCAAAAGTACTAACCTGGCCCAAAACTGCTTACATTCTGAGATCGGGCATTGACTCTTTTTTTTTTTTTTACAAGATTATTAGACAATTAGTGAATGTTTCCAAAATTACTAACCAGGCCTATTAGATAATTACTGAAAAATCCAAAAGTACTAACCTGGCCCAAACCTGCTTAGATTTGGAGATCACTTGAGATCGGGCATAGCCAGGATGGTATGGCCATAAGCTAAGGAGGCTGCAAAGAGAGGGCTATTTAAAGATCAGCCACTATATTCGCCAGTGCTTTATATAAGTAGGGAAGGAAACCCAAAAGCTTACAGCACCTGGTATTCCCAAAAGTACTAACCAGGCCTATTAGATAATTACTGAAAAAATCCAAAAGTACTAACCTGGCCCAAACCTGCTTACATTCTGAGATCGGGCATTGACTTTTTTTTTTCTTTTTTTTTTGCAAGATTATTGGACAATTAGTGAAAATTTCCTAAAGTACTAACCAGGCCTATTAGATAGTTACTGAAAAAATCCAAAAGTACTAACCTGGCCCAAAACTGCTTACATTCTGGGATCGGGCATTGACTCTTTTTTTTTTTTTTACAAGATTATTAGACAATTAGTGAATTTTTCCAAAAGTACTAACCTGGCCCAAACCTGCTAACATTCTGAGATCGGGCATTGACTCTTTTTTTTTTTTTTTACAAGATTATTAGACAATTAGTGAATTTTTCCAAAAGTACTAACCAGGCCTATTAGATAATTACTGAAAAAAATCCAAAAGTACTAACCTGGCCCAAACCTGCTAACATTCTGAGATCGGGCATTGACTCTTTTTTTTTTTTTTTTTTTTTTTTTTACAAGATTATTAGACAATTAGTGAATTTTTCCAAAAGTACTAATCAGGCCTATTAGATAATTACTGAAAAAATCCAAAAGTACTTACCTGGCCCAAACCTGCTTACATTCTAAGATCGGGCATTGACTCTTTTTTTTTTGCAAGATTATTGGACAATTAGTGAAAAATTCCAGAAGTACTAACCAGGCCTATTAGATAATTACTGAAAAATCCAAAAGTACTAACCTGGCCCAAACCTGCTTAGATTTGGAGATCAGTTGAGATCGGGCATAGCCAGGATGGTATGGCCATAAGCGAAGAAGGCTGCAAAGAGAGGGCTATTTAAAGATCAGCCACTATAATCGCCAGTGCTTTATATAAGTAGGGAAGGAAACCCAAAAGCTTACAGCACCTGGTATTCCCAAAAGTACTAACCAGGCCTATTAGATAATTACTGAAAAAATCCAAAAGTACTAACCTGGCCCAAACCTGCTTAGATTTGGAGATCAGTTGAGATCGGGCATAGCCAGGATGTTATGGCCATAAGCGAAGAAGGCTGCAAAAAGAGGGCTATTTAAAGATCAGCCACTATAATCGCCAGTGCTTTATATAGGTAGGGAAGGAAACCCAAAATCTGACAGCACCTGGTATTCCCAGGCGGTCTCCCATCCAAGTACTAACCAGGCCCAAACCTGCTTAGCTTCCGAGATCAGACGAGATCGGGCATAGCCAGGTTGGTATGGCTGTAAGCGAAGGAGGCTGCAAAGAGAGGGCTATTTAAAGATCGGCCACTATAATCGCCAGTGCATTATATAAGTAGGGAAGGAAACCCAAAAGCTTACAGCACCTGGTATTCCCAAAAGTACTAACCAGGCCTATTAGATAATTACTGAAAAAATCCAAAAGTACTAACCTGGCCCAAACCTGCTTACATTCTGAGATCGGGCATTGACTTTTTTTTTTTTTTTTGCAAGATTATTGGACAATTAGTGAAAATTTCCTAAAGTACTAACCAGGCCTATTAGATAATTACTGAAAAAATCCAAAAGTACTAACCTGGCCCAAACCTGCTTACATTCTGAGATCGGGCATTGACTCTTTTTTTTTTTTTTTGCAAGATTATTGGACAATTAGTGAACATTTCCAAAAGTGCTAACCAGGCCTATTAGATAATTACTGAAAAAATCCAAAAGTACTAACCTGGCCCAAACCCGCTTACATTCTGAGATCGGGCATTGACTTTTTTTTTTGCAAGATTATTGGACAATTAGTGAAAATTTCCTAAAGTACTAACCAGGCCTATTAGATAATTACTGAAAAAATCCAAAAGTACTTACCTGGCCAGAACCTGCTTACATTCTGAGATCGGGCATTGACTCTTTTTTTTTTTTTTTTTACAAGATAATTAGACAATTAGTGAATTTTTCCAAAAGTACTAACCAGGCCTATTAGATAATTACTGAAAAATCCAAAAGTACTAACCTGGCCCAAAACTGCTTACATTCTGAGATCGGGCATTGACTCTTTTTTTTTTTTTTTACAAGATTATTAGACAATTAGTGAATGTTTCCAAAATTACTAACCAGGCCTATTAGATAATTACTGAAAAATCTAAAAGTACTAACCTGGCCCAAACCTGCTTAGATTTGGAGATCACTTGAGATCGGGAATAGCCAGGATGGTATGGCCATAAGCTAAGGAGGCTGCAAAGAGAGGGCTATTTAAAGATCAGCCACTATATTCGCCAGTGCTTTATATAAGTAGGGAAGGAAACCCAAAAGCTTACAGCACCTGGTATTCCCAAAAGTACTAACCAGGCCTATTAGATAATTACTGAAAAAATCCAAAAGTACTAACCTGGCCCAAACCTGCTTACATTCTGAGATCGGGCATTGACTTTTTTTTTTTTTTTTTTTGCAAGATTATTGGACAATTAGTGAAAATTTCCTAAAGTACTAACCAGGCCTATTAGATAATTACTGAAAAAATCCAAAAGTACTAACCTGGCCCAAACCTGCTTACATTCTGAGATCGGGCATTGACTCTTTTTTTTTTTTTTTTTACAAGATAATTAGACAATTAGTGAATTTTTCCAAAAGTACTAACCAGGCCTATTAGATAATTACTGAAAAATCCAAAAGTACTAACCTGGCCCAAAACTGCTTACATTCTGAGATCGGGCATTGACTCTTTTTTTTTTTTTTTTTGCAAGATTATTGGACAATTAGTGAACATTTCCAAAAGTACTAACCTGGCCCAAACCTGCTTACATTCTGAGATCGGGCATTGACTCTTTTTTTTTTTTTTTTTGCAAGATTATTGGACAATTAGTGAACATTTCCAAAAGTACTAACCAGGCCTATTAGATAATTACTGAAAAAATCCAAAAGTACTAACCTGGCCCAAACCTGCTTACATTCTGAGATCGGGCATTGACTCTTTTTTTTTTTTTTTTTGCAAGATTATTGGACAATTAGTGAAAATTTCCTAAAGTACTAACCAGGCCTATTAGATAATTACTGAAAAAATCCAAAAGTACTAACCTGGCCCAAACCTGCTTACATTCTGAGATCGGGCATTGACTCTTTTTTTTTTTTTGCAAGATTATTAGACAATTAGTGAAAATTTCCAAAAGTACTAACCAGGCCTATTAGATAATTACTGAAAAATCCAAAAGTACTAACCTGGCCCAAAACTGCTTACATTCTGAGATCGGGCATTGACTCTTTTTTTTTTTTTTTTTACAAGATTATTAGACAATTAGTGAATGTTTCCAAAATTACTAACCAGGCCTATTAGATAATTACTGAAAAATCCAAAAGTACTAACCTGGCCCAAACCTGCTTAGATTTGGAGATCACTTGAGATCGGGCATAGCCAGGATGGTATGGCCATAAGCTAAGGAGGCTGCAAAGAGAGGGTTATTTAAAGATCAGCCACTATATTCGCCAGTGCTTT
>NC_081763.1:710000-740000 GCF_963082965.1 Carassius carassius
AGAGAGGGCTATTTAAAGATCAGCCACTATAATCGCCAGTGCTTTATATAAGTAGGGAAGGAAACCCAAAAGCTTACAGCACCTGGTATTCCCAAAAGTACTAACCAGGCCTATTAGATAATTACTGAAAAAATCCAAAAGTACTAACCTGGCCCAAACCTGCTTAGATTTGGAGATCAGTTGAGATCGGGCATAGCCAGGATGTTATGGCCATAAGCGAAGAAGGCTGCAAAAAGAGGGCTATTTAAAGATCAGCCACTATAATCGCCAGTGCTTTATATAGGTAGGGAAGGAAACCCAAAATCTGACAGCACCTGGTATTCCCAGGCGGTCTCCCATCCAAGTACTAACCAGGCCCAAACCTGCTTAGCTTCCGAGATCAGACGAGATCGGGCATAGCCAGGTTGGTATGGCTGTAAGCGAAGGAGGCTGCAAAGAGAGGGCTATTTAAAGATCGGCCACTATAATCGCCAGTGCATTATATAAGTAGGGAAGGAAACCCAAAAGCTTACAGCACCTGGTATTCCCAAAAGTACTAACCAGGCCTATTAGATAATTACTGAAAAAATCCAAAAGTACTAACCTGGCCCAAACCTGCTTACATTCTGAGATCGGGCATTGACTTTTTTTTTTTTTTTTGCAAGATTATTGGACAATTAGTGAAAATTTCCTAAAGTACTAACCAGGCCTATTAGATAATTACTGAAAAAATCCAAAAGTACTAACCTGGCCCAAACCTGCTTACATTCTGAGATCGGGCATTGACTCTTTTTTTTTTTTTTTGCAAGATTATTGGACAATTAGTGAACATTTCCAAAAGTGCTAACCAGGCCTATTAGATAATTACTGAAAAAATCCAAAAGTACTAACCTGGCCCAAACCCGCTTACATTCTGAGATCGGGCATTGACTTTTTTTTTTGCAAGATTATTGGACAATTAGTGAAAATTTCCTAAAGTACTAACCAGGCCTATTAGATAATTACTGAAAAAATCCAAAAGTACTTACCTGGCCAGAACCTGCTTACATTCTGAGATCGGGCATTGACTCTTTTTTTTTTTTTTTTTACAAGATAATTAGACAATTAGTGAATTTTTCCAAAAGTACTAACCAGGCCTATTAGATAATTACTGAAAAATCCAAAAGTACTAACCTGGCCCAAAACTGCTTACATTCTGAGATCGGGCATTGACTCTTTTTTTTTTTTTTTTTACAAGATTATTAGACAATTAGTGAATGTTTCCAAAATTACTAACCAGGCCTATTAGATAATTACTGAAAAATCTAAAAGTACTAACCTGGCCCAAACCTGCTTAGATTTGGAGATCACTTGAGATCGGGAATAGCCAGGATGGTATGGCCATAAGCTAAGGAGGCTGCAAAGAGAGGGCTATTTAAAGATCAGCCACTATATTCGCCAGTGCTTTATATAAGTAGGGAAGGAAACCCAAAAGCTTACAGCACCTGGTATTCCCAAAAGTACTAACCAGGCCTATTAGATAATTACTGAAAAAATCCAAAAGTACTAACCTGGCCCAAACCTGCTTACATTCTGAGATCGGGCGTTGACTTTTTTTTTTTTTTTTTTTGCAAGATTATTGGACAATTAGTGAAAATTTCCTAAAGTACTAACCAGGCCTATTAGATAATTACTGAAAAAATCCAAAAGTACTAACCTGGCCCAAACCTGCTTACATTCTGAGATCGGGCATTGACTCTTTTTTTTTTTTTTTTACAAGATAATTAGACAATTAGTGAATTTTTCCAAAAGTACTAACCAGGCCTATTAGATAATTACTGAAAAATCCAAAAGTACTAACCTGGCCCAAAACTGCTTACATTCTGAGATCGGGCATTGACTCTTTTTTTTTTTTTTTTTGCAAGATTATTGGACAATTAGTGAACATTTCCAAAAGTACTAACCTGGCCCAAACCTGCTTACATTCTGAGATCGGGCATTGACTCTTTTTTTTTTTTTTTTTGCAAGATTATTGGACAATTAGTGAACATTTCCTAAAGTACTAACCAGGCCTATTAGATAATTACTGAAAAAATCCAAAAGTACTAACCTGGCCCAAACCTGCTTACATTCTGAGATCGGGCATTGACTCTTTTTTTTTTTTTGCAAGATTATTGGACAATTAGTGAAAATTTCCAAAAGTACTAACCAGGCCTATTAGATAATTACTGAAAAAATCCAAAAGTACTAACCTGGCCCAAACCTGCTTACATTCTGAGATCGGGCATTGACTCTTTTTTTTTTTTTTTTTTTGCAAGATTATTGGACAATTAGTGAACATTTCCAAAAGTACTAACCTGGCCCAAACCTGCTTACATTCTGAGATCGGGCATTGAGTCTTTTTTTTTTTTTTTTTGCAAGATTATTGGACAATTAGTGAACATTTCCAAAAGTACTAACCAGGCCTATTAGATAATTACTGAAAAAATCCAAAAGTACTAACCTGGCCCAAACCTGCTTACATTCTGAGATCGGGCATTGACTCTTTTTTTTTTTTTTTTTGCAAGATTATTGGACAATTAGTGAAAATTTCCTAAAGTACTAACCAGGCCTATTAGATAATTACTGAAAAAATCCAAAAGTACTAACCTGGCCCAAACCTGCTTACATTCTGAGATCGGGCATTGACTCTTTTTTTTTTTTTGCAAGATTATTGGACAATTAGTGAAAATTTCCAAAAGTACTAACCAGGCCTATTAGATAATTACTGAAAAAATCCAAAAGTACTAACCTGGCCCAAACCTGCTTACATTCTGAGATCGGGCATTGACTCTTTTTTTTTTTTTTTTTTTGCAAGATTATTGGACAATTAGTGAACATTTCCAAAAGTACTAACCAGGCCTATTAGATCATTACTGAAAAAATCCAAAAGTACTTACCTGGCCCAAACCTGCTTACATTCTGAGATCGGGCATTGACTCTTTTTTTTTTTTTTACAAGATTATTAGACAATTAGTGAATGTTTCCAAAATTACTAACCAGGCCTATTAGATAATTACTGAAAAATCCAAAAGTACTAACCTGGCCCAAACCTGCTTAGATTTGGAGATCACTTGAGATCGGGCATAGCCAGGATGGTATGGCCATAAGCTAAGGAGGCTGCAAAGAGAGGGCTATTTAAAGATCAGCCACTATATTCGCCAGTGCTTTATATAAGTAGGGAAGGAAACCCAAAAGCTTACAGCACCTGGTATTCCCAAAAGTACTAACCACGCCTATTAGATAATTACTGAAAAAATCCAAAAGTACTAACCTGGCCCAAACCTGCTTACATTCTGAGATCGGGCATTGACTTTTTTTTTTTTTTTTTTGCAAGATTATTGGACAATTAGTGAAAATTTCCTAAAGTACTAACCAGGCATATTAGATAATTACTGAAAAAATCCAAAAGTACTAACCTGGCCCAAACCTGCTTACATTCTGAGATCGGGCATTGACTCTTTTTTTTTTTTTTTTTTGCAAGATTATTGGACAATTATTGAAAATTTCCAAAAGTACTAACCAGGCCTATTAGATAATTACTGAAAAAATCCAAAAGTACTAACCTGGCCCAAACCTGCTTACATTCTGAGATCGGGCATTGACTTTTTTTTTTTTTTTTTTGCACGATTATTGGAACATTAGTGAACATTTCCAAAAGTACTAACCAGGCCTATTAGATAATTACTGAAAAAATCCAAAAGTACTTACCTGGCCCAAACCTGCTTACATTCTGAGATCGGGCATTGACTCTTTTTTTTTTTTGCAAGATTATTGGACAATTAGTGAAAATTTCCAAAAGTACTAACCAGGCCTATTAGATAATTACTGAAAAAATCCAAAAGTACTAACCTAGCCCAAACCCGCTTACATTCTGAGATCGGGCATTGACTTTTATTTTATTTTTTTTGCAAGATTATTGGACAATTAGTGAAAATTTCCTAAAGTACTAACCAGGCCTATTAGATAATTACTGAAAAAATCCAAAAGTACTAACCTGGCCAAAAACTGCTTACATTCTGAGATCGGGCATTGACTCTTTTTTTTTTTTTTTTACAAGATTATTAGACAATTAGTGAATTTTTCCAAAAGTTCTAACCAGGCCTATTAGATAATTACTGAAAAAAATCCAAAAGTACTAACCTGGCCCAAGCCTGCTAACATTCTGAGATCGGGCATTGACTCTTTTTTTTTTTTTTTACAAGATTATTAGACAATTAGTGAATTTTTCCAAAAGTACTAATCAGGTCTATTAGATAATTACTGAAAAAATCCAAAAGTATTTACCTGGCCCAAACCTGCTTACATTCTAAGATCGGGCATTGACTCATTTTTTTTTTTTTGCAAGATTATTGGACAATTAGTGAAAATTTCCAAAAGTACTAACCAGGCCTATTAGATAATTACTGAAAAATCCAAAAGTACTAACCTGGCCCAAACCTGCTTAGATTTGGAGACCAGTTGAGATCGGGCATAGCCAGGATGGTATGGCCATAAGCGAAGGAGGCTGCAAAGAGAGGGCTATTTAAAGATCAGCCACTATAATCGCCAGTGCTTTATATAAGTAGGGAAGGAAACCCAAAAGCTTACAGCACCTGGTATTCCCAAAAATACTAACCAGGTCTATTAGATAATTACTGAAAAAATCCAAAAGTACTAACCTGGCCCAAACCTGCTTACATTCTGAGATCGGGCATTGACTCTTTTTTTTTTTTTTCAAGATTATTGGACAATTAGTGAACATTTCCAAAAGTACTAACCAGGCCTATTAGATAATTAGTGAAAAAATCCAAAAGTACTAACCAGGCCCAAACCTGCTTAGATTTGGAGATCAGTTGAGATCGGGCATAGCCAGGATGGTATGGCCATAAGGAGGCTGCAAAGAGAGGGCCATTTAAAGATCAGCCACTATAATCGCCAGTGCTTTACATAAGTAGGGAAGGAAACCCAAAAGCTTACAGCACCTGGTATTCCCAAAAGTACTAACCAGGCCTATTAGATAATTACTGAAAATATCCAAAAGTACTAACCTGGCCCAAACCTGCTTAGATTTGGAGATCAGTTGAGATCGGGCATAGCCAGGATGGTATGGCCATAAGCGAAGAAGGCTGCAAAGAGAGGGCTATTTAAAGATCAGCCACTATAATCGCCAGTGCTTTATATAGGTAGGGAAGGAAACCCAAAATCTTACAGCACCTGGTATTCCCAGGCGGTCTCCCATCCAAGTACTAACCAGGCCCAAACCGGCTTAGCTTCCGAAATCAGACGAGATCGGGCATAGCCAGGTTGCTATGGCCGTAAGCCAAGGAGGCTGCAAAGAGAGGGCTATTTAAAGATCAGCCACTATAATCGCCAGTGCATTATATAAGTAGGGAAGGAAACCCAAAAGCTTACAGCACCTGGTATTCCCAAAAGTACTAACCAGGCCTATTAGATAATTACTGAAAAAATCCAAAAGTACTAACCTGGCCCAAACCTGCTTACATTCTGAGATCGGGCATTGACTCTTTTTTTTTTTTTTTTTTCAAGATTATTGGACAATTAGTGAAAATTTCCTAAAGTACTAACCAGGCCTATTAGATAATTACTGAAAAAATCCAAAAGAACTAACCTGGCCCAAAACTGCTTACATTCTGAGATCGGGCATTGACTCTTTTTTTTTTTTTTTACAAGATTATTAGACAATTAGTGAATTTTTCCAAAAGTACTAACCAGGCCTATTAGATAATTACTGAAAAAAATCCAAAAGTACTAACCTGGCCCAAACCTGCTAACATTCTGAGATCGGGCATTGACTCTTTTTTTTTTTTTACAAGATTATTAGACAATTAGTGAATTTTTCCAAAAGTACTAATCAGGTCTATTAGATAATTACTGAAAAAATCCAAAAGTACTTACCTGGCCCAAACCTGCTTACATTCTAAGATCGGGCACTGACTCTTTTTTTTTTTTGCAAGATTATTGGACAATTAGTGAAAATTTCCAAAAGTACTAACCTGGCCCAAACCTGCTTAGCTTCCGAGATCAGACGAGATCGGGCATAGCCAGGTTGGTATGGCCGTAAGCGAAGGAGGCTGCAAAGAGAGGGCTATTTAAAGATCAGCCTCTATAATCGCCAGTGCTTTATATAAGTAGGGAAGGAAACCCAAAAGCTTACAGCACCTGGTATTCCCAAAAGTACTAACCAGGCCTATTAGATAATTACTGAAAAAATCCAAAAGTACTAACCTGGCCCAAACCTGCTTAGATTTGGAGATCAGTTGAGATCAGCATAGCCAGGATGGTATGGCCATAAGCGAAGAAGGCTGCAAAGAGAGGGCTATTTAAAAATCAGCCACTATAATCGCCAGTGCTTTATATAGGTAGGGAAGGAAACCCAAAATCTTACAGCACCTGGTATTCCCAGGCGGTCTCCCATCCAAGTACTAACCAGGCCCAAACCTGCTTAGCTTCCGAGATCAGACGAGATCGGGCATAGCCAGGTTGGTATGGCCGTAAGCGAAGGAGGCTGCAAAGAGAGGGCTATTTAAAGATCGGCCACTATAATCGCCAGTGCATTATATAAGTAGGGAAGGAAACCCAAAAGCTTACAGCACCTGGTATTCCCAAAAGTACTAACCAGGCCTATCAGATAATTACTGAAAAAATCCAAAAGTACTAACCTGGCCCAAACCTGCTTACATTCTGAGATCGGGCATTGACTTTTTTTTTTTTTTTTGCAAGATTATTGGACAATTAGTGAAAATTTCCTAAAGTACTAACCAGGCCTATTAGATAATTACTGAAAAAATCAAAAAGTACTAACCTGGCCAAAAACTGCTTACATTCTGAGATCGAGCATTGACTCTTTTTTTTTTTTTTACAAGATTATTAGACAATTAGTGAATTTTTCCAAAAGTTCTAACCAGGCCTATTAGATAATTACTGAAAAAAATCCAAAAGTACTAACCTGGCCCAAACCTGCTTACATTCTGAGATCGGGCATTGACTCTTTTTTTTTTTTTTTTCAAGATTATTGGACAATTAGTGAACATTTCCAAAAGTTCTAACCAGGCCTATTAGATAATTACTGAAAAAATCCAAAAGTACTTACCTGGCCCAAACCTGCTTACATTCTGAGATCGGGCATTGACTCTTTTTTTTTTTTTTTGCAAGATTATTGGACAATTAGTGAAAATTTCCTAAAGTACTAACCAGGCCTATTAGATAATTACTGAAAAAATCCAAAAGTACTAACCTGGCCCAAACCTGCTTACATTCTGAGATCGGGCATTGACTCTTTTTTGTTTTTTTACAAGATTATTAGACAATTAGTGAATTTTTCCAAAAGTACTAACCAGGCCTATTAGATATTTACTGAAAAAATCCAAAAGTACTAACCTGGCCCAAACCTGCTAACATTCTGAGGTCGGGCATTGACTCTTTTTTTTTTTTTGCAAGATTATTGGACAATTAGTGAAAATTTCCAAAAGTACTAACCAGGCCTATTAGATAATTACTGAAAAAATCCAAAAGTACTAACCTGGCCCAAACCTGCTTACATTCTGAGATCGGGCATTGACTCTTTTTTTTTGCAAGATTATTGGACAATTAGTGAACATTTCCAAAAGTACTAACCAGGCCTATTAAATAATTACTGAAAAAATCCAAAAGTACTTACCTGGCCCAAACCTGGTTACATTCTGAGATCGGGCATTGAGTTTTTTTTTTTTTTTTTTGCAAGATTATTGGACAATTAGTGAAAAAATCCAAAAGTACTAACCAGGCCCAAACCTGCTTAGATTTGGAGATCAGTTGAGATCGGGCATAGCCAGGATGGTATGGCCATAAGCGAAGGAGGCTGCAAAGAGAGGGCCATTTAAAGATCAGCCACTATAATCGCCAGTGCTTTATATAAGTAGGGAAGGAAACCCAAAAGCTTACAGCACCTGGTATTCCCAGGCGGTCTCCCATCCAAGTACTAACCAGGCCCAAACCTGCTTAGCTTCCGAGATCGAAACGAGATCGGGCATAGCCAGGTTGGTATGGCCGTAAGTGAAGGAGGCTGCAAAGAGAGGGCTATTTAAAGATCAGCCACTATAATCGCCAGTGCTTTATATAAGTAGGGAAGGAAACCCAAAAGCTTACAGCACCTGGTATTCCCAGGCGGTCTCCCATCCAAGTACTAACCAGGCCCAAACCTGCTTAGATTCCGAGATCAGACGAGATCGGGCATAGCCAGGTTGGTATGGCCGTAAGCGAAGGAGGCTGCAAAGAGAGGGCTATTTAAAGATCAGCCACTATAATCGCCAGTGCACTATATAAGTAGGGAAGGAAACCCAAAAGCTTACAGCACCTGGTATTCCCAAAAGTACTAACCAGGCCTATTAGATAATTACTGAAAAAATCCAAAAGTACTAACCTGGCCCAAACCTGCTTACATTCTGAGATCGGGCATTGACTCTTTTTTGTTTTTTTACAAGATTATTAGACAATTAGTGAATTTTTCCAAAAGTACTAACCAGGCCTATTAGATATTTACTGAAAAAATCCAAAAGTACTAACCTGGCCGAAACCTGCTAACATTCTGAGGTCGGGCATTGACTCTTTTTTTTTTTTTTTGCAAGATTATTGGACAATTAGTGAAAATTTCCAAAAGTACTAACCAGGCCTATTAGATAATTACTGAAAAAATCCAAAAGTACTAACCTGGCCCAAACCTGCTTACATTCTGAGATCGGGCATTGACTCTTTTTTTTTTTTTTGCAAGATTATTGGACAATTAGTGAAAATTTCCTAAAGTACTAACCAGGCCTATTAGATAATTACTGAAAAAATCCAAAAGTACTAACCTGGCCCAAACCTGCTTACATTCTGAGATCGGGCATTGACTCTTTTTTGTTTTTTTACAAGATTATTAGACAATTAGTGAATTTTTCCAAAAGTACTAACCAGGCCTATTAGATATTTACTGAAAAAATCCAAAAGTACTAACCTGGCCCAAACCTGCTAACATTCTGAGGTCGGGCATTGACTCTTTTTTTTTTTTTGCAAGATTATTGGACAATTAGTGAAAATTTCCAAAAGTACTAACCAGGCCTATTAGATAATTACTGAAAAAATCCAAAAGTACTAACCTGGCCCAAACCTGCTTACATTCTGAGATCGGGCATTGACTCTTTTTTTTTTTTTTTTTGCAAGATTATTGGACAATTAGTGAACATTTCCAAAAGTACTAACCAGGCCTATTAAATAATTACTGAAAAAATCAAAAAGTACTTACCTGGCCCAAACCTGGTTACATTCTGAGATCGGGCATTGAGTTTTTTTTTTTTTTTTTTGCAAGATTATTGGACAATTAGTGAAAAAATCCAAAAGTACTAACCAGGCCCAAACCTGCTTAGATTTGGAGATCAGTTGAGATCGGGCATAGCCAGGATGGTATGGCCATAAGCGAAGGAGGCTGCAAAGAGAGGGCCATTTAAAGATCAGCCACTATAATCGCCAGTGCTTTATATAAGTAGGGAAGGAAACCCAAAAGCTTACAGCACCTGGTATTCCCAGGCGGTCTCCCATCCAAGTACTAACCAGGCCCAAACCTGCTTAGCTTCCGAGATCAGACGAAATCGGGCATAGCCAGGTTGGTTTGGCCGTAAGCGAAGGAGGCTGAAAAGAGAGGGCTATTTAAAGATCAGCCACTATAATCGCCAGTGCATTATATAAGTAGGGAAGGAAACCCAAAAGCTTATAGCACCTGGTATTCCCAAAAGTACTAACCAGGCCTATTAGATAATTACTGAAAAAATCCAAAAGTACTAACCTGGCCCAAACCTGCTTACATTCTGAGATCGGGCATTGACTCTTTTTTTTTTTTTTTACAAGATTATTAGACAATTAGTGAATTTTTCCAAAAGTACTAACCAGGCCTATTAGATAATTACTGAAAAAAATCCAAAAGTACTAACCTGGCCCAAACCTGCTTAGATTTGGAGATCAGTTGAGATCGGGCATAGCCAGGATGGTATGGCCATAAGCGAAGAAGGCTGCAAAGAGAGGGCTATTTAAAGATCAGCCACTATAATCGCCAGTGCTTTATATAGGTAGGGAAGGAAACCCAAAATCTTACAGCACCTGGTATTCCCAGGCGGTCTCCCATCCAAGTACTAACCAGGCCCAAACCTGCTTAGCTTCCGAAATCAGACGAGATCGGGCATAGCCAGGTTGCTATGGCCGTAAGCGAAGGAGGCTGCAAAGAGAGGGCTATTTAAAGATCAGCCACTATAATCGCCAGTGCATTATATAAGTAGGGAAGGAAACCCAAAAGCTTACAGCACCTGGTATTCCCAAAAGTACTAACCAGGCCTATTAGATAATTACTGAAAAAATCCAAAAGTACTAACCTGGCCCAAACCTGCTTACATTCTGAGATCGGGCATTGACTCTTTTTTTTTTTTTTTTGCAAGATTATTGGACAATTAGTGAAAATTTCCTAAAGTACTAACCAGGCCTATTAGATAATTACTGAAAAAATCCAAAAGTACTAACCTGGCCCAAAACTGCTTACATTCTGAGATCGGGCATTGACTCTTTTTTTTTTTTTTTACAAGATTATTAGACAATTAGTGAATTTTTCCAAAAGTACTAACCAGGCCTATTAGATAATTACTGAAAAAAATCCAAAAGTACTAACCTGGCCCAAACCTGCTAACATTCTGAGATCGGGCATTGACTCTTTTTTTTTTTTTTTTACAAGATTATTAGACAATTAGTGAATTTTTCCAAAAGTATCAATCAGGTCTATTAGATAATTACTGAAAAAATCCAAAAGTACTTACCTGGCCCAAACCTGCTTACATTCTAAGATCGGGCATTGACTCTTTTTTTTTTTTTTGCAAGATTATTGGACAATTAGTGAAAATTTCCAAAAGTACTAACCAGGCCTATTAGATAATTACTGAAAAATCCAAAAGTACTAACCTGGCCCAAACCTGCTTAGCTTCCGAGATCAGACGAGATCGGGCATAGCAAGGTTGGTATGGCCGTAAGCGAAGGAGGCTGCAAAGAGAGGGCTATTTAAAGATCAGCCTCTATAATCGCCAGTGCTTTATATAAGTAAGGAAGGAAACCCAAAATCTTACAGCACCTGGTATTCCCAAAAGTACTAACCAGGCCTATTAGATAATTATTGAAAAAATCCAAAAGTACTAACCTGGCCCAAACCTGCTTACATTCCGAGATCGGGCATTGACTCTTTTTTTTTTTTTTTTTGCAAGATTATTGGACAATTAGTGAACATTTCCAAAAGTACTAACCAGGCCTATTAGATAATTACTGAAAAAATCTAAAAGTACTAACCTGGCCCAAACCTGCTTACATTCTGAGATCGGGCATTGACTCTTTTTTTTTTTTTTTGCAAGATTATTGGACAATTAGTGAAAATTTCATAAAGTACTAACCAGGCCTATTAGATAATTACTGAAAAAACCAAAAGTACTAACCTTGCCCAAACCTGCTTAGATTTGGAGATCAGTTGAGATCGGGCATAGCCAGGATGGTATGGCCATAAGCGAAGGAGGCTGCAAAGAGAGGGCTATTTAAAGATCAGCCACTATAATCGCCAGTGCTTTATATAAGTAGGGAAGGAAACCCAAAAGCTTACAGCACCTGGTATTCCCAGGCGGTCTCCCATCCAAGTACTAACCAGGCCCAAACCTGCTTAGCTTCGGAGATCAGACGAGATCGGCATAGCCAGGTTGGTATGGCCATAAGCGAACGAGGCTGCAAAGAGAGGGCTATTTAAAGATCAGCCTCTATAATCGCCAATGCATTATATAAGCAGGGAAGGAAACCCAAAAGCTTACAGCACCTGGTATTCCCAAAAGTACTAACCAGGCCTATTACATAATTACTGAAAAAATCCAAAAGTACTAACCTGGCCCAAACCTGCTTACATTCTGACATCGGGCATTGACTCTTTTTTGTTTTTTTACAAGATTATTAAACAATTAGTGAATTTTTCCAAAAGTACTAACCAGGCCTATTAGATATTTACTGAAAAATTCCAAAAGTACTAACCTGGCCCAAACCTGCTAACATTCTGAGGTCGGGCATTGACTCTTTTTTTTTTTTTGCAAGATTATTGGACAATTAGTGAAAATTTCCAAAAGTACTAACCAGACCTATTATATAATTACTGAAAAAATCCAAAAGTACTAACCTGGCCCAAACCTGCTTACATTTGGAGATTAGTTGAGATCGGGCATAGCCAGGATGGTATGGCCATAAGCGAAGGAGGCTGCAAAGAGAGGGCTATTTAAAGATCAGCCACTATAATCGCCAGTGCTTTATATAAGTAGGGAAGGAAACCCAAAAGCTTACAGCACCTGGTATTCCCAGGGGGTCTCCCATCCAAGTACTAACCAGGCCCAAACCTGCTTAGCTTCCGAGATCAGACGAGATAAGGCATAGCCAGGTTGGTATGGCCGTAAGCGAAGGAGGCTGCAAAGAGAGGGCTATTTAAAGATCAGCCACTATAATCGCCAGTGCATTATATAAGTAGGGAAGGAAACCCAAAAGCTTACAGCACCTGGTATTCCCAAAAGTACTAACCAGGCCTATTAGATAATTACTGAAAAAATCCAAAAGTACTAACCTGGCCCAAACCTGCTTACATTCTGAGATCGGGCATTGACTCTTTTTTGTTTTTTTACAAGATTATTAGACAATTAGTGAATTTTTCCAAAAGAACTAACCAGGCCTATTAGATATTTACTGAAAAAATCCAAAAGAACTAACCTGGCCCAAACCTGCTAACATTCTGAGGTCGGGCATTGACTCTTTTTTTTTTTTGCAAGATTATTGGACAATTAGTGAAAATTTCCAAAAGTACTAACCAGGCCTATTAGATAATTACTGAAAAAATCCAAAAGTACTAAACTGGCCCAAACCTGCTTACATTCTGAGATCGGGCATTGATTCTTTTTTTTTTTTTTTTGCAAGATTATTGGACAATTCGTGAAAATTTCCTAAAGTACTAACCAGGCCTATTAGATAATTATTGAAAAATTCCAAAATTACTAACCTGGCCCAAACCTGCTTACATTCTGAGATCGGGAATTGACTCTTTTTTTTTTTTTTTTGCAAGATTATTGGACAATTAGTGAACATTTCCAAAAGTACTAACCAGGCCTATTAGATAATTACTGAAAAAATCCAGAAGTACTAACCTGGCCCAAACCTGCTTAGATTTGGAGATCAGTTGAGATCGGGCATAGCCAGGATGGTATGGCCATAAGCGAAGAAGGCTGCAAAGAGAGGGCTATTTAAAAATCAGCCACTATAATTGCCAGTGCTTTATATAGGTAGGGAAGGAAACCCAAAATCTTACAGCACCTGGTATTCCCAGGCGGTCTCCCATCCAAGTACTAACCAGGCCCAAACCTGCTTAGCTTCCGAGATCAGACGAGATCGGGCATAGCCAGGTTGGTATGGCCGTAAGCAAAGGAGGCTGCAAAGAGAGGGCTATTTAAAGATCGGCCACTATAATCGCCAGTGCATTATATAAGTAGAGAAGGAAACCCAAAAGCTTACAGCACCTGGTATTCCCAAAAGTACTAACCAGGCCTATCAGATAATTACTGAAAAAATCCAAAAGTACTAACCTGGCCGAAACCTGCTTACATTCTGAGATCGGGCATTGAATTTTTTTTTTTTTTTTTTTTTTTTGCAAGATTATTGGACAATTAGTGAAAATTTCCTAAAGTACTAACAAGGCCTATTAGATAATTACTGAAAAAATCCAAAAGTACTAACCTGGCCCAAACCTGCTTACATTCTGAGATCGGGCATTGACTTTTTTTTTTTTTTTTTGCAAGATTATTGGACAATTAGTGAAAATTTCCTAAAGTACTAACCAGGCCTATTAGATAATTACTGAAAAAATCCAAAAGTACTAACCTGGCCAAAAACTGCTTACATTCTGAGATCGGGCATTGATTCTTTTTTTTTTTTACAAGATTATTAGACAATTAGTGAATTTTTCCAAAAGTACTAACCAGGCCTATTAGATAATTACTGAAAAAAATCCAAAAGTACTAACCTGGCCCAAACCTGCTAACATTCTGAGATCGGGCATTGACTCTTTTTTTTTTTTTTTTTTTACAAGATTAGTAGACAATTAGTGAATTTTTCCAAAAGTATTAACCAGGCCTATTAGATAATTACTGAAAAAAAAATCCAAAAGTACTTACCTGGCCCAAACCTGCTTACATTCTAAGATCGGGCATTGACTCTTTTTTTTTTTTGCAAGATTATTGGACAATTAGTGAAAATTTCCAGAAGTACTAACCAGGCCTATTAGATAATTACTGATAAATCCAAAAGTACTAACCTGGCCCAAACCTGCTTAGATTTGGAGATCAGTTGAGATCGGGCATAGCCAGGATGGTATGGCCATAAGCGAAGAAGGCTGCAAAGAGAGGGCTATTTAAAGTTCAGCCACTATAATCGCCAGTGCTTTATATAAGTAGGGAAGGAAACCCAAAAGCTTACAGCACCTGGTATTCCCAAAAGTACTAACCAGGCCTATTAGATAATTACTGAAAATATCCAAAAGTACTAACCTGGCCCAAACCTGCTTAGATTTGGAGATCAGTTGAGATCGGGCATAGCCAGGATGGTATGGCCATAAGCGAAGAAGGCTGCAATGAGAGGGCTATTTAAAGATCAGCCACTATAATCGCCAGTGCTTTATATAGGTAGGGAAGGAAACCCAAAATCTTACAGCACCTGGTATTCCCAGGCGGTCTCCCATCCAAGTACTAACCAGGCCCAAACCTGCTTAGCTTCCGAAATCAGACGAGATCGGGCATAGCCAGGTTGCTATGGCCGTAAGCGAAGGAGGCTGCAAAGAGAGGGCTATTTAAAGATCAGCCAGAATAATCGCCAGTGCATTATATAAGTAGGGAAGGAAACCCAAAAGCTTACAGCACCTGGTATTCCCAAAAGTACTAACCAGGCCTATTAGATAATTACTGAAAAAATCCAAAAGTACTAACCTGGCCCAAACCTGCTTACATTCTGAGATCGGGCATTGACTCTTTTTTTTTGCAAGATTATTGGACAATTAGTGAAAATTTCCTAAAGTACTAACCAGGCCTATTAGATAATTACTGAAAAAATCCAATAGTACTAACCTGGCCCAAAACTGCTTACATTCTGAGATCGGGCATTGACTCTTTTTTTTTTTTTTTACAAGATTATTAGACAATTAGTGAATTTTTCCAAAAGTACTAACCAGGCCTATTAGATAATTACTGAAAAAAATCCAAAAGTACTAACCTGGCCCAAACCTGCTAACATTCTGAGATCGGGCATTGACTCTTTTTTTTTTTTTTTTACAAGATTATTAGACAATTAGTGAATTTTTCCAAAAGTATCAATCAGGTCTATTAGATAATTACTGAAAAAATCCAAAAGTACTTACCTGGCCCAAACCTGCTTACATTCTAAGATCGGGCATTGACTCTTTTTTTTTTTTTTGCAAGATTATTGGACAATTAGTGAAAATTTCCAAAAGTACTAACCAGGCCTATTAGATAATTACTGAAAAATCCAAAAGTACTAACCTGGCCCAAACCTGCTTAGCTTCCGAGATCAGACGAGATCGGGCATAGCAAGGTTGGTATGGCCGTAAGCGAAGGAGGCTGCAAAGAGAGGGCTATTTAAAGATCAGCCTCTATAATCGCCAGTGCTTTATATAAGTAGGGAAGGAAACCCAAAATCTTACAGCACCTGGTATTCCCAAAAGTACTAACCAGGCCTATTAGATAATTATTGAAAAAATCCAAAAGTACTAACCTGGCCCAAACCTGCTTACATTCCGAGATCGGGCATTGACTCTTTTTTTTTTTTTTTTTTGCAAGATTATTGGACAATTAGTGAAAATTTCCTAAAGTACTAACAAGGCCTATTAGATAATTACTGAAAAAATCCAAAAGTACTAACCTGGCCCAAACCTGCTTACATTCTGAGATCGGGCATTGACTTTTTTTTTTTTTTTTTGCAAGATTATTGGACAATTAGTGAAAATTTCCTAAAGTACTAACCAGGCCTATTAGATAATTACTGAAAAAATCCAAAAGTACTAACCTGGCCAAAAACTGCTTACATTCTGAGATCGGGCATTGATTCTTTTTTTTTTTTACAAGATTATTAGACAATTAGTGAATTTTTCCAAAAGTACTAACCAGGCCTATTAGATAATTACTGAAAAAAATCCAAAAGTACTAACCTGGCCCAAACCTGCTAACATTCTGAGATCGGGCATTGACTCTTTTTTTTTTTTTTTTTTTACAAGATTAGTAGACAATTAGTGAATTTTTCCAAAAGTATTAACCAGGCCTATTAGATAATTACTGAAAAAAAAATCCAAAAGTACTTACCTGGCCCAAACCTGCTTACATTCTAAGATCGGGCATTGACTCTTTTTTTTTTTGCAAGATTATTGGACAATTAGTGAAAATTTCCAGAAGTACTAACCAGGCCTATTAGATAATTACTGATAAATCCAAAAGTACTAACCTGGCCCAAACCTGCTTAGATTTGGAGATCAGTTGAGATCGGGCATAGCCAGGATGGTATGGCCATAAGCGAAGAAGGCTGCAAAGAGAGGGCTATTTAAAGTTCAGCCACTATAATCGCCAGTGCTTTATATAAGTAGGGAAGGAAACCCAAAAGCTTACAGCACCTGGTATTCCCAAAAGTACTAACCAGGCCTATTAGATAATTACTGAAAATATCCAAAAGTACTAACCTGGCCCAAACCTGCTTAGATTTGGAGATCAGTTGAGATCGGGCATAGCCAGGATGGTATGGCCATAAGCGAAGAAGGCTGCAATGAGAGGGCTATTTAAAGATCAGCCACTATAATCGCCAGTGCTTTATATAGGTAGGGAAGGAAACCCAAAATCTTACAGCACCTGGTATTCCCAGGCGGTCTCCCATCCAAGCACTAACCAGGCCCAAACCTGCTTAGCTTCCGAAATCAGACGAGATCGGGCATAGCCAGGTTGCTATGGCCGTAAGCGAAGGAGGCTGCAAAGAGAGGGCTATTTAAAGATCAGCCACTATAATCGCCAGTGCATTATATAAGTAGGGAAGGAAACCCAAAAGCTTACAGCACCTGGTATTCCCAAAAGTACTAACCAGGCCTATTAGATAATTACTGAAAAAATCCAAAAGTACTAACCTGGCCCAAACCTGCTTACATTCTGAGATCGGGCATTGACTCTTTTTT
Organism: Carassius carassius; assembly: GCF_963082965.1. Classification (NCBI taxonomy): domain Eukaryota; kingdom Metazoa; phylum Chordata; class Actinopteri; order Cypriniformes; family Cyprinidae; genus Carassius; species Carassius carassius. The sequence continues at coordinate 727,273 of NC_081763.1, forward strand.
TTTGCAAGATTATTGGACAATTAGTGAAAATTTCCTAAAGTACTAACCAGGCCTATTAGATAATTACTGAAAAAATCCAATAGTACTAACCTGGCCCAAAACTGCTTACATTCTGAGATCGGGCATTGACTCTTTTTTTTTTTTTTTACAAGATTATTAGACAATTAGTGAATTTTTCCAAAAGTACTAACCAGGCCTATTAGATAATTACTGAAAAAAATCCAAAAGTACTAACCTGGCCCAAACCTGCTAACATTCTGAGATCGGGTATTGACTCTTTTTTTTTTTTTTTTACAAGATTATTAGACAATTAGTGAATTTTTCCAAAAGTATCAATCAGGTCTATTAGATAATTACTGAAAAAATCCAAAAGTACTTACCTGGCCCAAACCTGCTTACATTCTAAGATCGGGCATTGACTCTTTTTTTTTTTTTTGCAAGATTATTGGACAATTAGTGAAAATTTCCAAAAGTACTAACCAGGCCTATTAGATAATTACTGAAAAATCCAAAAGTACTAACCTGGCCCAAACCTGCTTAGCTTCCGAGATCAGACGAGATCGGGCATAGCAAGGTTGGTATGGCCGTAAGCGAAGGAGGCTGCAAAGAGAGGGCTATTTAAAGATCAGCCTCTATAATCGCCAGTGCTTTATATAAGTAGGGAAGGAAACCCAAAATCTTACAGCACCTGGTATTCCCAAAAGTACTAACCAGGCCTATTAGATAATTATTGAAAAAATCCAAAAGTACTAACCTGGCCCAAACCTGCTTACATTCCGAGATCGGGCATTGACTCTTTTTTTTTTTTTTTTTGCAAGATTATTGGACAATTAGTGAACATTTCCAAAAGTACTAACCAGGCCTATTAGATAATTACTGAAAAAATCTAAAAGTACTAACCTGGCCCAAACCTGCTTACATTCTGAGATCGGGCATTGACTCTTTTTTTTTTTTTTTTGCAAGATTATTGGACAATTAGTGAAAATTTCATAAAGTACTAACCAGGCCTATTAGATAATTACTGAAAAAACCAAAAGTACTAACCTTGCCCAAACCTGCTTAGATTTGGAGATCAGTTGAGATCGGGCATAGCCAGGATGGTATGGCCATAAGCGAAGGAGGCTGCAAAGAGAGGGCTATTTAAAGATCAGCCACTATAATCGCCAGTGCTTTATATAAGTAGGGAAGGAAACCCAAAAGCTTACAGCACCTGGTATTCCCAGGCGGTCTCCCATCCAAGTACTAACCAGGCCCAAACCTGCTTAGCTTCGGAGATCAGACGAGATCGGCATAGCCAGGTTGGTATGGCCATAAGCGAACGAGGCTGCAAAGAGAGGGCTATTTAAAGATCAGCCTCTATAATCGCCAATGCATTATATAAGCAGGGAAGGAAACCCAAAAGCTTACAGCACCTGGTATTCCCAAAAGTACTAACCAGGCCTATTACATAATTACTGAAAAAATCCAAAAGTACTAACCTGGCCCAAACCTGCTTACATTCTGACATCGGGCATTGACTCTTTTTTGTTTTTTTACAAGATTATTAGACAATTAGTGAATTTTTCCAAAAGTACTAACCAGGCCTATTAGATATTTACTGAAAAATTCCAAAAGTACTAACCTGGCCCAAACCTGCTAACATTCTGAGGTCGGGCATTGACTCTTTTTTTTTTTTTGCAAGATTATTGGACAATTAGTGAAAATTTCCAAAAGTACTAACCAGACCTATTATATAATTACTGAAAAAATCCAAAAGTACTAACCTGGCCCAAACCTGCTTACATTTGGAGATTAGTTGAGATCGGGCATAGCCAGGATGGTATGGCCATAAGCGAAGGAGGCTGCAAAGAGAGGGCTATTTAAAGATCAGCCACTATAATCGCCAGTGCTTTATATAAGTAGGGAAGGAAACCCAAAAGCTTACAGCACCTGGTATTCCCAGGGGGTCTCCCATCCAAGTACTAACCAGGCCCAAACCTGCTTAGCTTCCGAGATCAGACGAGATAAGGCATAGCCAGGTTGGTATGGCCGTAAGCGAAGGAGGCTGCAAAGAGAGGGCTATTTAAAGATCAGCCACTATAATCGCCAGTGCATTATATAAGTAGGGAAGGAAACCCAAAAGCTTACAGCACCTGGTATTCCCAAAAGTACTAACCAGGCCTATTAGATAATTACTGAAAAAATCCAAAAGTACTAACCTGGCCCAAACCTGCTTACATTCTGAGATCGGGCATTGACTCTTTTTTGTTTTTTTACAAGATTATTAGACAATTAGTGAATTTTTCCAAAAGAACTAACCAGGCCTATTAGATATTTACTGAAAAAATCCAAAAGAACTAACCTGGCCCAAACCTGCTAACATTCTGAGGTCGGGCATTGACTTTTTTTTTTTTGCAAGATTATTGGACAATTAGTGAAAATTTCCAAAAGTACTAACCAGGCCTATTAGATAATTACTGAAAAAATCCAAAAGTACTAACCTGGCCCAAACCTGCTTACATTCTGAGATCGGGCATTGACTCTTTTTTTTTTTTTTTTGCAAGATTATTGGACAATTCGTGAAAATTTCCTAAAGTACTAACCAGGCCTATTAGATAATTATTGAAAAATTCCAAAATTACTAACCTGGCCCAAACCTGCTTACATTCTGAGATCGGGAATTGACTCTTTTTTTTTTTTTTTTGCAAGATTATTGGACAATTAGTGAACATTTCCAAAAGTACTAACCAGGCCTATTAGATAATTACTGAAAAAATCCAGAAGTACTAACCTGGCCCAAACCTGCTTAGATTTGGAGATCAGTTGAGATCGTGCATAGCCAGGATGGTATGGCCATAAGCGAAGGAGGCTGCAAAGAGAGGGCTATTTAAAGATCAGCCACTATAATCGCCAGTGCTTTATATAAGTAGGGAAGGAAACCCAAAAGCTTACAGCACCTAGTATTCCCAGGCGCTCTCCCATCCAAGTACTAACCAGGCCCAAACCTGCTTAGCTTCCGAGATCAGACGAGATCGGGCATAGCCAGGTTGGTATGGCCGTAAGCGAAGGAGGCTGCAAAGAGAGGGCTATTTAAAGATCAGCCACTATAATCGCCAGTGCATTATATAAGTAGGGAAGGAAACCCAAAAGCTTACAGCACCTGGTATTCCCAAAAGTACTAACCAGGCCTATTAGATAATTACTGAAATAATCCAAAAGTACTAACTTGGCCCAAACCTGCTTACATTCTGAGATCGGGCATTGACTCTTTTTTTTTTTTTCTTTTTTTTTGCAAGATTATTGGACAATTAGTGAAAATTTCCTAAAGTACTAACCAGGCCTATTAGATAATTATTGAAAAAATCCAAAAGTACTAACCTGGCCCAAACCTGCTTACATTCCGAGATCGGGCATTGACTCTTTTTTTTTTTTTTTTGCAAGATTATTGGACAATTAGTGAACATTTCCTAAAGTACTAACCAGGCCTATTAGATAATTACTGAAAAATCCAAAAGTACTAACCTGGCCCAAACCTGCTTACATTCTGAGATCGGGCATTGACTCTTTTTTTTTTTTTTTTTTGCAAGATTATTGGACAATTAGTGAACATTTCCAAAAGTACTAACCAGGCCTATTAGATAATTACTGAAAAAATCAAAAAGTACTAACCTGGCCCAAACCTGCTTACATTCTTAGATCGGGCATTGACTCTTTTTTTTTTTTTTTTGCAAGATTATTGGACAATTAGTGAACATTTAAAAAAGTACTAACCAGGCCTATTATATAATTACTGAAAAAATTCAAAAATACTAACCTGGCCCAAACCTGCTTACATTCTGAGATCGGGCATTGACTCTTTTATTTTTTTGCAAGATTATTGGACAATTAGTGAAAATTTCCAAAAGTACTAACCAGGCCTATTAGATAATTACTGAAAAAATCCAAAGTACTAACCCGACCCAAACCTGCTTACATTCTGAGATCGGGCATTGACCCCTTTTTTTTTTTTTGCAAGATTATTAGACAATAAGTGAAAATTTCTAAAAGTACTAACCAGGCCTATTAGATAATTATTGAAAAAATCCAAAAGTACTAACCTGGCCCAAACCTGCTTACATTCCGAGATCGGGCATTGACTCTTTTTTTTTTGCAAGATTATTGGACAATTAGTGAACATTTCCAATAGTACTAACCAGGCCTATTAGATAATTACTGAAAAAATCCAAAAGTACTAACCAGGCCCAAACCTGCTTAGCTTCCGAGATCAGACGAGATCGGGCATAGCCAGGTTGGTATGGCCGTAAGCGAAGGAGGCTGCAAAGAGAGGCCTATTTAAAGATCAGCCACTATAATCGCCAGTGCATTATATAAGTAGGGAAGGAAACCCAAAAGCTTACAGCACCTGGTATTCCCAAAAGTACTAACCAGGCCTATTAGATAATTACTGAAAAAATCCAAAAGTACTAACCTGGCCCAAACCTGCTTACATTCTGAGATCGGGCATTGACTCTTTTTTTTTTTTTGCAAGATTATTGGACAATTAGTGAAAATTTCCAAAAGTACTAACCTGGCCCAAACCTGCTTAGATTTGGAGATCAGTTGAGATCGGGCATAGCCAGGATGGTATGGCCATAAGCGAAGGAGGCTGCAAAGAGAGGGCTATTTAAAGATCAGCCACTATAATCGCCAGTGCTTTATATAAGTAGGGAAGGAAACCCAAAAGCTTACAGCACCTAGTATTCCCAGGCGCTCTCCCATCCAAGTACTAACCAGGCCCAAACCTGCTTAGCTTCCGAGATCAGACGAGATCGGGCATAGCCAGGTTGGTATGGCCGTAAGCGAAGGAGGCTGCAAAGAGAGGGCTATTTAAAGATCAGCCACTATAATCGCCAGTGCATTATATAAGTAGGGAAGGAAACCCAAAAGCTTACAGCACCTGGTATTCCCAAAAGTACTAACCAGGCCTATTAGATAATTACTGAAATAATCCAAAAGTACTAAGTTGGCCCAAACCTGCTTACATTCTGAGATCGGGCATTGACTCTTTTTTTTTTTTTTTTTTTTTTGCAAGATTATTGGACAATTAGTGAAAATTTCCTAAAGTACTAACCAGGCCTATTAGATAATTATTGAAAAAATCCAAAAGTACTAACCTGGCCCAAACCTGCTTACATTCCGAGATCGGGCATTGACTCTTTTTTTTTTTTTTTTTTTTTGCAAGATTATTGGACAATTAGTGAACATTTCCTAAAGTACTAACAAGGCCTAATAGATAATTACTGAAAAAACCAAAAGTACTAACCTGGCCCAAACCTACTTAGATTTGGAGATCAGTTGAGATCGGGCATAGCCAGGATGGTATGGCCATAAGCGAAGGAGGCTGCAAAGAGAGGGCTATTTAAAGATCAGCCACTATAATCGCCAGTGCTTTATATAAGTAGGGAAGGAAACCCAAAAGCTTACAGCACCTGGTATTCCCAGGCGGTCTCCCATCCAAGTACTAACCAGGCCCAAACCTGCTTAGCTTCGGAGATCAGACGAGATCGGCATAGCCAGGTTGGTATGGCCATAAGCGAACGAGGCTGCAAAGAGAGGGCTATTTAAAGATCAGCCTCTATAATCGCCAATGCATTATATAAGCAGGGAAGGAAACCCAAAAGCTTACAGCACCTGGTATTCCCAAAAGTACTAACCAGGCCTATTACATAATTACTGAAAAAATCCAAAAGTACTAACCTGGCCCAAACCTGCTTACATTCTGACATCGGGCATTGACTCTTTTTTGTTTTTTTACAAGATTATTAGACAATTAGTGAATTTTTCCAAAAGTACTAACCAGGCCTATTAGATATTTACTGAAAAATTCCAAAAGTACTAACCTGGCCCAAACCTGCTAACATTCTGAGGTCGGGCATTGACTCTTTTTTTTTTTTTGCAAGATTATTGGACAATTAGTGAAAATTTCCAAAAGTACTAACCAGACCTATTATATAATTACTGAAAAAATCCAAAAGTACTAACCTGGCCCAAACCTGCTTACATTTGGAGATTAGTTGAGATCGGGAATAGCCAGGATGGTATGGCCATAAGCGAAGGAGGCTGCAAAGAGAGGGCTATTTAAAGATCAGCCACTATAATCGCCAGTGCTTTATATAAGTAGGGAAGGAAACCCAAAAGCTTACAGCACCTGGTATTCCCAGGGGGTCTCCCATCCAAGTACTAACCAGGCCCAAACCTGCTTAGCTTCCGAGATCAGACGAGATAAGGCATAGCCAGGTTGGTATGGCCGTAAGCGAAGGAGGCTGCAAAGAGAGGGCTATTTAAAGATCAGCCACTATAATCGCCAGTGCATTATATAAGTAGGGAAGGAAACCCAAAAGCTTACAGCACCTGGTATTCCCAAAAGTACTAACCAGGCCTATTAGATAATTACTGAAAAAATCCAAAAGTACTAACCTGGCCCAAACCTGCTTACATTCTGAGATCAGGCATTGACTCTTTTTTGTTTTTTTACAAGATTATTAGACAATTAGTGAATTTTTCCAAAAGAACTAACCAGGCCTATTAGATATTTACTGAAAAAATCCAAAAGAACTAACCTGGCCCAAACCTGCTAACATTCTGAGGTCGGGCATTGACTCTTTTTTTTTTTTGCAAGATTATTGGACAATTAGTGAAAATTTCCAAAAGTACTAACCAGGCCTATTAGATAATTACTGAAAAAATCCAAAAGTACTAACCTGGCCCAAACCTGCTTACATTCTGAGATCGGGCATTGACTCTTTTTTTTTTTTTTTTGCAAGATTATTGGACAATTCATGAAAATTTCCTAAAGTACTAACCAGGCCTATTAGATAATTATTGAAAAATTCCAAAATTACTAACCTGGCCCAAACCTGCTTACATTCTGAGATCGGGAATTGACTCTTTTTTTTTTTTTTTTGCAAGATTATTGGACAATTAGTGAACATTTCCAAAAGTACTAACCAGGCCTATTAGATAATTACTGAAAAAATCCAGAAGTACTAACCTGGCCCAAACCTGCTTAGATTTGGAGATCAGTTGAGATCGTGCATAGCCAGGATGGTATGGCCATAAGCGAAGGAGGCTGCAAAGAGAGTGCTATTTAAAGATCAGCCACTATAATCGCCAGTGCTTTATATAAGTAGGGAAGGAAACCCAAAAGCTTACAGCACCTAGTATTCCCAGGCGCTCTCCCATCCAAGTACTAACCAGGCCCAAACCTGCTTAGCTTCCGAGATCAGACGAGATCGGGCATAGCCAGGTTGGTATGGCCGTAAGCGAAGGAGGCTGCAAAGAGAGGGCTATTTAAAGATCAGCCACTATAATCGCCAGTGCATTATATAAGTAGGGAAGGAAACCCAAAAGCTTACAACACCTGGTATTCCCAAAAGTACTAACCAGGCCTATTAGATAATTACTGAAATAATCCAAAAGTACTAACTTGGCCCAAACCTGCTTACATTCTGAGATCGGGCATTGACTCTTTTTTTTTTTTTCTTTTTTTTTGCAAGATTATTGGACAATTAGTGAAAATTTCCTAAAGTACTAACAAAGCCTAATAGATAATTATTGAAAAAATCAAAAAGTACTAACCTGGCCCAAACCTGCTTACATTCTGAGATCGGGCATCGACTCTTTTTTTTTTTTTTTTGCAAGATTATTGGACAATTAGTGAAAATTTCCAAAAGTACTAACCAGGCCTATTAGATAATTACTGAAAAAATCCAAAAGTACTAACCTGGCCCAAACCTGCTTAGATTTGGAGATCAGTTGAGATCGGGCATAGCCAGGATGGTATGGCCATAAGCGAAGGAGGCTGCAAAGAGAGGGCTATTTAAAGATCAGCCACTATAATCGCCAGTGCTTTATATAAGTAGGGAAGGAAACCCAAAAGCTTACAGCACCTGGTATTCCCAGGCGGTCTCCCATCCAAGTACTAACCAGGCCCAAACCTGCTTAGCTTCCGAGATCAGACGAGATCGGGCATAGCCAGGTTGGTATGGCCGTAAGCGAAGGAGGCTGCAAAGAGAGGGCTATTTAAAGATCAGCCACTATAATCGCCAGTGCATTATATAAGTAGGGAAGGAAACCCAAAAGCTTACAGCACCTGGTATTCCCAAAAGTACTAACCAGGCCTATTAGATAATTACTGAAAAAATCCAAAAGTACTAACCTGGCCCAAACCTGCTTACATTCTGAGATCGGGCATTGACTCTTTTTTTTTTTTGCAAGATTATTGGGCAATTAGTGAAAATTTCCAAAAGTACTAACCATGCCTATTAGATAATTACTGAAAAAATCCAAAAGTACTAACCTGGCCCAAACCTGCTTAGATTTGGAGATCAGTTGAGATCGGGCATAACCAGGATGGTATGGCCATAAGCGAAGGAGGCTGCAAAGAGAGGGCTATTTAAAGATCAGCCACTATAATCGCCAGTGCTTTATATAAGTAGGGAAGGAAACCCAAAAGCTTACAGCACCTGGTATTCCCAGGCGGTCTCCCATCCAAGTACTAACCAGGCCCAAACCTGCTTAGCTTCGGAGATCAGACGAGATCGGCATAGCCAGGTTGGTATGGCCATAAGCGAACGAGGCTGCAAAGAGAGGGCTATTTAAAGATCAGCCTCTATAATCGCCAATGCATTATATAAGCAGGGAAGGAAACCCAAAAGCTTACAGCACCTGGTATTCCCAAAAGTACTAACCAGGCCTATTACATAATTACTGAAAAAATCCAAAAGTACTAACCTGGCCCAAACCTGCTTACATTCTGACATCGGGCATTGACTCTTTTTTGTTTTTTTACAAGATTATTAGACAATTAGTGAATTTTTCCAAAAGTACTAACCAGGCCTATTAGATATTTACTGAAAAATTCCAAAAGTACTAACCTGGCCCAAACCTGCTAACATTCTGAGGTCGGGCATTGACTCTTTTTTTTTTTTTGCAAGATTATTGGACAATTAGTGAAAATTTCCAAAAGTACTAACCAGACCTATTATATAATTACTGAAAAAATCCAAAAGTACTAACCTGGCCCAAACCTGCTTACATTTGGAGATTAGTTGAGATCGGGAATAGCCAGGATGGTATGGCCATAAGCGAAGGAGGCTGCAAAGAGAGGGCTATTTAAAGATCAGCCACTATAATCGCCAGTGCTTTATATAAGTAGGGAAGGAAACCCAAAAGCTTACAGCACCTGGTATTCCCAGGGGGTCTCCCATCCAAGTACTAACCAGGCCCAAACCTGCTTAGCTTCCGAGATCAGACGAGATAAGGCATAGCCAGGTTGGTATGGCCGTAAGCGAAGGAGGCTGCAAAGAGAGGGCTATTTAAAGATCAGCCACTATAATCGCCAGTGCATTATATAAGTAGGGAAGGAAACCCAAAAGCTTACAGCACCTGGTATTCCCAAAAGTACTAACCAGGCCTATTAGATAATTACTGAAAAAATCCAAAAGTACTAACCTGGCCCAAACCTGCTTACATTCTGAGATCAGGCATTGACTCTTTTTTGTTTTTTTACAAGATTATTAGACAATTAGTGAATTTTTCCAAAAGTACTAACCAGGCCTATTAGATATTTACTGAAAAATTCCAAAAGTACTAACCTGGCCCAAACCTGCTAACATTCTGAGGTCGGGCATTGACTCTTTTTTTTTTTTTGCAAGATTATTGGACAATTAGTGAAAATTTCCAAAAGTACTAACCAGACCTATTATATAATTACTGAAAAAATCCAAAAGTACTAACCTGGCCCAAACCTGCTTACATTTGGAGATTAGTTGAGATCGGGAATAGCCAGGATGGTATGGCCATAAGCGAAGGAGGCTGCAAAGAGAGGGCTATTTAAAGATCAGCCACTATAATCGCCAGTGCTTTATATAAGTAGGGAAGGAAACCCAAAAGCTTACAGCACCTGGTATTCCCAGGGGGTCTCCCATCCAAGTACTAACCAGGCCCAAACCTGCTTAGCTTCCGAGATCAGACGAGATAAGGCATAGCCAGGTTGGTATGGCCGTAAGCGAAGGAGGCTGCAAAGAGAGGGCTATTTAAAGATCAGCCACTATAATCGCCAGTGCATTATATAAGTAGGGAAGGAAACCCAAAAGCTTACAGCACCTGGTATTCCCAAAAGTACTAACCAGGCCTATTAGATAATTACTGAAAAAATCCAAAAGTACTAACCTGGCCCAAACCTGCTTACATTCTGAGATCAGGCATTGACTCTTTTTTGTTTTTTTACAAGATTATTAGACAATTAGTGAATTTTTCCAAAAGAACTAACCAGGCCTATTAGATATTTACTGAAAAAATCCAAAAGAACTAACCTGGCCCAAACCTGCTAACATTCTGAGGTCGGGCATTGACTCTTTTTTTTTTTTGCAAGATTATTGGACAATTAGTGAAAATTTCCAAAAGTACTAACCAGGCCTATTAGATAATTACTGAAAAAATCCAAAAGTACTAACCTGGCCCAAACCTGCTTACATTCTGAGATCGGGCATTGACTCTTTTTTTTTTTTTTTTGCAAGATTATTGGACAATTCATGAAAATTTCCTAAAGTACTAACCAGGCCTATTAGATAATTATTGAAAAATTCCAAAATTACTAACCTGGCCCAAACCTGCTTACATTCTGAGATCGGGAATTGACTCTTTTTTTTTTTTTTTTGCAAGATTATTGGACAATTAGTGAACATTTCCAAAAGTACTAACCAGGCCTATTAGATAATTACTGAAAAAATCCAGAAGTACTAACCTGGCCCAAACCTGCTTAGATTTGGAGATCAGTTGAGATCGTGCATAGCCAGGATGGTATGGCCATAAGCGAAGGAGGCTGCAAAGAGAGTGCTATTTAAAGATCAGCCACTATAATCGCCAGTGCTTTATATAAGTAGGGAAGGAAACCCAAAAGCTTACAGCACCTAGTATTCCCAGGCGCTCTCCCATCCAAGTACTAACCAGGCCCAAACCTGCTTAGCTTCCGAGATCAGACGAGATCGGGCATAGCCAGGTTGGTATGGCCGTAAGCGAAGGAGGCTGCAAAGAGAGGGCTATTTAAAGATCAGCCACTATAATCGCCAGTGCATTATATAAGTAGGGAAGGAAACCCAAAAGCTTACAACACCTGGTATTCCCAAAAGTACTAACCAGGCCTATTAGATAATTACTGAAATAATCCAAAAGTACTAACTTGGCCCAAACCTGCTTACATTCTGAGATCGGGCATTGACTCTTTTTTTTTTTTTCTTTTTTTTTGCAAGATTATTGGACAATTAGTGAAAATTTCCTAAAGTACTAACAAAGCCTAATAGATAATTATTGAAAAAATCAAAAAGTACTAACCTGGCCCAAACCTGCTTACATTCTGAGATCGGGCATCGACTCTTTTTTTTTTTTTTTTGCAAGATTATTGGACAATTAGTGAAAATTTCCAAAAGTACTAACCAGGCCTATTAGATAATTACTGAAAAAATCCAAAAGTACTAACCTGGCCCAAACCTGCTTAGATTTGGAGATCAGTTGAGATCGGGCATAGCCAGGATGGTATGGCCATAAGCGAAGGAGGCTGCAAAGAGAGGGCTATTTAAAGATCAGCCACTATAATCGCCAGTGCTTTATATAAGTAGGGAAGGAAACCCAAAAGCTTACAGCACCTGGTATTCCCAGGCGGTCTCCCATCCAAGTACTAACCAGGCCCAAACCTGCTTAGCTTCCGAGATCAGACGAGATCGGGCATAGCCAGGTTGGTATGGCCGTAAGCGAAGGAGGCTGCAAAGAGAGGGCTATTTAAAGATCAGCCACTATAATCGCCAGTGCATTATATAAGTAGGGAAGGAAACCCAAAAGCTTACAGCACCTGGTATTCCCAAAAGTACTAACCAGGCCTATTAGATAATTACTGAAAAAATCCAAAAGTACTAACCTGGCCCAAACCTGCTTACATTCTGAGATCGGGCATTGACTCTTTTTTTTTTTTGCAAGATTATTGGGCAATTAGTGAAAATTTCCAAAAGTACTAACCATGCCTATTAGATAATTACTGAAAAAATCCAAAAGTACTAACCTGGCCCAAACCTGCTTAGATTTGGAGATCAGTTGAGATCGGGCATAACCAGGATGGTATGGCCATAAGCGAAGGAGGCTGCAAAGAGAGGGCTATTTAAAGATCAGCCACTATAATCGCCAGTGCTTTATATAAGTAGGGAAGGAAACCCAAAAGCTTACAGCACCTGGTATTCCCAGGCGGTCTCCCATCCAAGTACTAACCAGGCCCAAACCTGCTTAGCTTCGGAGATCAGACGAGATCGGCATAGCCAGGTTGGTATGGCCATAAGCGAACGAGGCTGCAAAGAGAGGGCTATTTAAAGATCAGCCTCTATAATCGCCAATGCATTATATAAGCAGGGAAGGAAACCCAAAAGCTTACAGCACCTGGTATTCCCAAAAGTACTAACCAGGCCTATTACATAATTACTGAAAAAATCCAAAAGTACTAACCTGGCCCAAACCTGCTTACATTCTGACATCGGGCATTGACTCTTTTTTGTTTTTTTACAAGATTATTAGACAATTAGTGAATTTTTCCAAAAGTACTAACCAGGCCTATTAGATATTTACTGAAAAATTCCAAAAGTACTAACCTGGCCCAAACCTGCTAACATTCTGAGGTCGGGCATTGACTCTTTTTTTTTTTTTGCAAGATTATTGGACAATTAGTG
>NC_081763.1:745000-767500 GCF_963082965.1 Carassius carassius
AAAAGTACTAACCAGGCCTATTAGATAATTACTGAAAAAATCCAAAAGTACTAACCTGGCCCAAACCTGCTTATATTCTGAGATCGGGCATTGACTCTTTTTTTTTTTTTTTGCAAGATTATTGGACAATAAGTGAAAATTTCTAAAAGTACTAACCAGGCCTATTAGATAATTACTGAAAAAATCCAAAAGTACTAACCTGGCCCAAACCTGCTTACATTCGGAGATCGGGCATTGACTCTTTTTTTTTTTTTTTTTTTGCAAGATTATTGGACAATTAGTGAACATTTAGAAAAGTACTAACCAGGCCTATTAGATAATTACTGAAAAAATCCAAAAATACTAACCTGGCCCAAACCTGCTTACATTCTGAGATCGGGCATTGACTCTTTTTTTTTTTTTACAAGATTATTGGACAATTAGTGAAAATTTCCAAAAGTACTAACCAGGCCTATTAGATAATTACTGAAAAATCCAAAAGTACTAACCTCGCCCAAACCTGCTTAGATTTGGAGATCAGTTGAGATCGGGCATAGCCAGGATGGTATGGCCATAAGCGAAGGAGGCTGCAAAGAGAGGGCTATTTAAAGATCAGCCACTATAATCGCCAGTGCATTGTATAAGTAGGGAAGGAAACCCAAAAGCTTACAGCACCTGGTATTCCCAAAAGTACTAACCAGGCCTATTAGATAATTACTGAAAAAATCCAAAAGTACTAACCTGCCCCAAACCTGCTTACATTCTGAGATCGGGCATTGACTCTTTTTTAAATTTTTACAAGATTATTGGACAATTAGTGAAAATTTCCTAAAGTACTAACCAGGCCTATTAGATAATTACTGAAAAAATCCAAAAGTACTAACCTGGCCCAAACCTGCTTACATTCTGAGATCGGGCATTGACTCTTTTTTTTTTTTTTGCAAGATTATTGGACAATTAGTGAAAATTTCCTAAAGTACTAACCAGGCCTATTAGATAATTACTGAAAAAATTCAAAGTACTAACCCGGTCCAAACCTGCTTACATTCTGAGATCGGGCATTGACTCTTTTTTTTTTTTTTGCAAGATTATTGGACAATAAGTGAAAATTTCCGAAAGTACTAACCAGGCCTATTAGATAATTATTGAAAAAATCCAAAAGTACTAACCTGGCCCAAACCTGCTTACATTCCGAGATCGGGCATTGACTCTTTTTTTTTTTTTTGCAAGATTATTGGACAATTAGTGAACATTTCCAAAAGTACTAACCAGGCCTATTAGATAATTACTGAAAAAATCCAAAAGTACTAACCAGGCCTAAACCTGCTTAGCTTCCGAGATCAGACGAGATCGGGCATAGCCAGGTTGGTATGGCATAATTTTTCCAAAAGTACTAACCAGGCCTATTAGATATTTACTGAAAAAATCCAAAAGTACTAACCTGGCCCAAACCTGCTAACATTCTGAGGTCGGGCATTGACTCTTTTTTTTTTTTTTGCAAGATTATTTGACAATTAGTGAAAATTTCCAAAAGTACTAACCAGGCCTATTAGATAATTACTGAAAAAATCCAAAAGTACTAACCTGGCCCAAACCTGCTTACATTCTGAGATCGGGCATTGACTCTTTTTCTTTTTTTTTGCAAGATTATTGGACAATAAGTGAAAATTTCCAAAAGTACTAACCAGGCCTATTATATAATTACTGAAAAAATCCAAAAGTACTAACCTGGCCCAAACCTGCTTACATTCTGAGATCGGGCATTGACTCTTTTTTTTTTTTTTTTTTTGCAAGATTATTGGACAATTAGTGAAAATTTCCTAAAGTACTAACCAGGCCTATTAGATAATTATTGAAAAAATCAAAAAGTACTAACCTGGCCCAAACCTGCTTACATTCTGAGATCGGGCATCGACTCTTTTTTTTTTTTTTTTGCAAGATTATTGGACAATTAGTGAAAATTTCCAAAAGTACTAACCAGGCCTATTAGATAATTACTGAAAAAATCCAAAAGTACTAACCTGGCCCAAACCTGCTTAGATTTGGAGATCAGTTGAGATCGGGCATAGCCAGGATGGTATGGCCATAAGCGAAGGAGGCTGCAAAGAGAAGGCTATTTAAAGATCAGCCACTATAATCGCCAGTGCATTATATAAGTAGGGAAGGAAACCCAAAAGCTTACAGCACCTGGTATTCCCAAAAGTACTAACCAGGCCTATTAGATAATTACTGAAAAAATCCAAAAGTACTAACCTGGCCCAAACCTGCTTACATTCTGAGATCAGGCATTGACTCTTTTTTTTTTTTTTTGCAAGATTATTGGATAATTAGTGAAAATTTCCTAAAGTACTAACCAGGCCTATTAGATAATTACTGAAAAAATCCAAAAGTACTAACCTGGCCCAAACCTGCTCAGA
The DNA here is from genome assembly GCF_963082965.1 of Carassius carassius. Taxonomy (NCBI): domain Eukaryota; kingdom Metazoa; phylum Chordata; class Actinopteri; order Cypriniformes; family Cyprinidae; genus Carassius; species Carassius carassius. The sequence goes on from NC_081763.1 coordinate 747,397, forward strand.
TTTGGAGATCAGTTGAGATCGGGCATAGCCAGGATGGTATGGCCATAAGCGAAGGAGGCTGCAAAGAGAGGGCTATTTAAAGATCAGCCACTATAATCGCCAGTGCTTTATATAAGTAGGGAAGGAAACCCAAAAGCTTACAGCACCTGGTATTCCCAGGCGGTCTCCCATCCAAGTACTAACCAGGCCCAAACCTGCTTAGCTTCCGAGATCAGACGAGATCTGGCATAGCCAGGTTGGTATGGCCGTAAGCAAAGGAGGCTGCAAAGGAGGCTGCAAAGAGAGGGCTATTTAAAGATCAGCCACTATAATCGCCAGTGCTTTATATAAGTAGGGAAGGAAACCCGAAAGCTTACAGCAGCTGGTATTCCCAGGCGGTCTCCCATCCAAGTACTAACCAGGCCCAAACCTGCTTAGCTTCCGAGATCAGACGAGATCGGGCATAGCTTTTTTATTTATTTATTTTTTTTATTTAGTAAGCATAAATTTTACATGCAATCAAATAAACATTAGAAAAAACTAAAAAACATCCTTTTCAGGCATTGCAATATGCATTTGCCCAAGAATCCACACAACATCTTTTGTAAATATTTTGTAAAAGTTTCCCACCTTGTTTTCAAATATAAAATAATTATACAACATTTGAACATAGTCTCCCACCATCCCTTTAAACAGTAACCACAAATTTAAAATAAAGTCCCTGTTTTTAGCCACATTTCTTCTTTTCCAAATTGCCTTTTTTGCCAAAATTAATAATAAATTAATTAGTTTCTTATTTGCATTATTCTCGTTCATTCCTAACATAAAATTCATCTCCCAGTTCAAATCCCCCTTATTATCCCTCAAAGCATTAATTGTCTCTTTTAGTTCTTTAAAAAAAGGGGTCAGTTTTTCACAATATAAAAACAAGTGTAAAATACCTTCATCAGCATTTTTACATACTTTGCACTGTGCATTTGTTTCTTTTAGCATTGCACACAATCGCATTTCAGTAAAAACCACATTGTGTCTTATAAAATAATCCAAACATTCTAGTTCCACATCCAAACATTGCCATTTTAGGATCTTCCAAATATCTTTCTCTTTGACTTCATTAAAATGCCTCATCCAAAATACATTAGCAATAGGTTTTTTAAAAACAGAATTTCTAAAAAAACAGTAAAACATTCCAACAGTTCCCAAATTTAAGTCAAACCACTTATCTTTCCATTTGAAAAACACATCCATTTTGTTTTCGCTTCTCCCCCCTTTGCTTATTTCATCCAGCCATTGCCTTGGGATTGCCTTTTTTACATCCTCATATTGTCTTCTTAAACCTGACATATTAAAATCCTCCTTCTCCTCTTCCATAGCATCTATAATGACCTGCAATGGTAAAAATCCCTCTTTATATTCCCATAAAACATCTCGTATTTTTAAAATTCCCACCTTCATCCATTTTTTAAAATAGATATCCTGCTCTTGTAGCTTTATCTTTCCATTCAGAAACAGAGGTTGATTTAAAACAACTTCCCTCCCCCTCGGATTAAAATCAACCTCTGTTAAAAAAAGTCTCCAAGCGCTTAAAACTTCCTGATAAAATCCTGGTATACCCTCTAGCATCCAATTTTTGAGTTTCATCCATAAAATATTATCCCCCAATTTAAAATTCCCACATTTATTTAGATAAAAACCCATCATTTTTTTCCATTCAGCTTTGTTTGTCCTATCCAGATATTTTTTAACAACTTTCACCCTCAAACTTTTCATTTTTTGTTCCACATCCACTAAACCCATCCCTCCCTCATCCAGCTGCCTTATTAATGTAAAATAAGCAATCCTTGGAGGCTTTTTATCCCATAAAAACTCTAAAACACATTTCTTTATCCTTTTTAAAACCCAGTTTGGCAATGGCATCACATGTAAAACATACCACATTTTAGACAACATTAACAAATTCACAATTAATATTTTCCCCCTCAAACTTAAAAACATGTTCCTCCAAAAAATCAACCTTCTCTCCATTCCACCTACTATCCCTTCCCACATATTATCTACTGCCACTTTTTCATTCTTTGCTAACACCACCCCTAAAATCTTTATTTCCTGTACCTCCATGAACTTAAACACCCCTGCTAAATCCACCACCCCTCCAAATTTCATATACAGTTTTTTCTTCATTGATTTTTGCACCCGTCCCATCACAATAGTATTTAATTTTTTCCATAACCTTTTTAACGCTTTCCATATTTTCCACCACAATTGTTGTATCATCTGCGTATTGAAAGATTTTCTTAAATTCCCCTTCCTCTTCCATTTTTATTCCTTTTATTCCTTCCTCCTTATTTATTAAAAGTCCTAAAGGTTCTGCCACCAAAGAATAAAGCTGTGCTGATAACGGACACCCCTGCCTTATAGACCTTAAAACTTTAAAAGGTTGACTTAAAAATCCATTACATTTTACTTTCGTTAAGATATCCTTGTATAACATTGCAATCCATTTAATAAAATTTTCCCCAAAACCGAACTTCTTTAAAACAGAAAATAAGAATTTATGCTCCACTCTATCAAATGCTTTTTCAAAATCCAACCTTATAACATATGCTTTCTTTTCCTTTTCTTTTATATAACCTATTATGTCTCTTATGCTACTTGTAATGTCTGCTATGTCCCTCCCTTTTACACCATATGCTTGATTAGTTTCAATTATACTTGGCATTACATTCTTCAATCTGTTAGCTAAAACTTTAGCTAAAATCTTAAAATCAGTATTTAGCATTGTGATGGGTCTAAAATTCTTCAAATTTGTTTTATCACCTTGTTTCTTATAAATTATTTTCATTAAACCTAACCCCATTCTTGGATTGACTCCTTCTTTCCTAAAAATATCATCATAAATCCCCTTTAAAATCACACTGAGTTTTTCTTTAAAAACTTTGTAAAATTCACTTCCAATACCATCTATTCCTGGACTCTTTTTTACTCTTAGGGAGTTTATAGCTTGTATAATTTCTTCCGTTTCTATCTCCTTTTCACAGTCTATTTTATCTTCTTCTCCAACTTTCCTAGTTATTCTTTGCAACAAAACATTTCCCTTCTCCTCCTCCACCCCTTCTGATTTAAAAAGCTTTTCATAAAAAGTCTCTATTTCTTTTAAAATCTCTCCTGTATTAAAAACCGACTGGCCATCTCTGTTTTTAAGCTCTTTGATCATTTCAGCTTTTCCCCTACTTTTTTCGAGATTAAAAAAGAATCTGTTACATTTTTCCCCCTCTATTGTGTATTTAGCTTTACTTCTCAACATCGCTCCCTTGCATTTGTCTTCCTCCATTTTTTTAAGCTTCTCCTCCATTTCAAACACTTTTTGCACATTTACTTCATTTTTGTTTAACTCTTCTTTTAACGTTCTTCTTATTTCTTTTTCCTTTGTCCTTTTCAACCTTTGCAGTATATTACAGAAATTAATTGAATATTTCTTTATTTCAAATTTCACATTTTCCCACCATTGTCTTTTATCTTCTAAATACATTGCATCTTTTTTTCCTCATCTAATAAATTCTCTATCCCATTTTTAAAACTTTCATGATTTAAGATTTCTGTATTTAAAATCCATACCCCAGGCCCTTTCGTTTCCCTTTTAAAATCCATCCTCATTAAAACCATTTTATGATCACTTAAAGTTGTTTCTTTATAAAGTACATCATCAATAAAACAATCCAAATTTCTTGTGCTCAGAAAATAATCTATCCTAGTTTGGCACATAAAATTCCCAACTAACTGTTTTCTGGAATATTCTCTCTTTTTTCCATTTCTTTCTCTCCAAACATCAATCATATTTTTTTCTTCCATCAATAATTTAAGTTCCTTCCTTCCACCGTCCGTCCTAAAAACCATCCCATTAGCCATGTCTATTTTGCTAAAAACAGTATTAAAATCCCCTGCAACCACCACCCTTTTCCATTTCTCTATTATGTCTCTTAAAACATTAAAATACATTTTCTTATCCTTTTCCTCATTTGGTGCATGTACATTTACTACAATAAATTTTTCATCCTCAAAATCAATTTCTACTGCAATACATTTCCCCTTTTTATCATCATAGATTTGTTTTGTCATAGTAGATTTCCCTTTTTTAATCAAAATAGCCACTCCCAAACTTTTCTCCCCGTTACTAAAAAATATTTCCCCATCCCACCTTCTTTTAAAATCTTCCATTACATTTCCTTTCCAGTTAGTTTCTTGCAATAAAATCATATCATCATTTTTACACAACTCTTTCATCTTTTCAAATTTCAAAACATTCAATAATCCTCTTGCATTAAAGGACACAATTCTCAACACCATAAAGTAAAACAAAAACGATAAAATACCCATCTTATTAGTCCATATCTTCTCCCTCTTCTAAAAGTCCACCACTGTCCTGATTTTCTGTAAACACTTCCTTCACCACTCTTTTCCTTGCTTTTTCAATATTTGGTGTTACCTTTTTCACTCTTCTTCTTTTGTTCGATGCCCCCGTGCTCCCACCATCCGTGATGTTTCCACTCTCAATGTCTAGCTCCCCTTCTTCGTTGACTCCTTCCTGCTCCTCCACTTTGTCTAGTATATTCTGTATACTCGCCGTTATCTGCATTGGTGTCCATGTCTCTTCCTCTTCCTGTGTTGATGTTGTTAATTCATGTCCATTTCCTATGTTCTTTTCCTTGGATTTTTCTGCGTCCTCCTGTTGCTCCTCCTCATTATCATTCTCATGCATTTGCCCGCTCACTTGATCCTCTTCCTGTTGCTCATTGTCCATCCAACATTCACATTTGTCCAAAGTCATTTTACAGTCTGGGCACCTCATCGCAGTACAGTCTCTTGCGAAATGGCCTCTTTCCTCGCATTTGTGACATTTGAAGTCCGGACAGTCCTTCATTATATGGTCAGGGCTCATACACAGTCTACAGGTCTTCACCTGCTTACTGTGTATCACCCTAAAGTATTGAGGACCTCCCTCGGTCTCCATCCTTGTGCTGTATGGTAAAGAAGCCACTTCCTTTGGAAAACGCACTCTTAAGAACCTCGTTCCATCTTCTATATGGGTGCCCGAGTAGAATCTCCTCCTTATTTGAGAAATGGGTGTTACTCCCCATCCTTCAAGCTTATTTAAAATCTCATGGTCATTCATGTATGCAGGCAAATGCATGAACGAGACAACAAAGTCTCTGTTGTGTAACTTTTTGATTTCACAAATTTTACCTTTAATGGTTAGTCCATCAACCAGTTTCTCAGTGTCCTCTTCATGCTCCAATGTAATCTCATATTCCCTCATCTGCTTAGGTCGTATTGCTAAAATTCTTGTTACTTCAATCTTTTCTGTTAGTGCTTTTATAATATCCTCTGCTCTCCCGTCTTGTACCTCCGACAAATCCACCACCACAGTCGCTTCTTTTGTGTAAATCCTCTTATCAGTTATTTCATTGTAATCCTTTTCTCTTTGTCGATAACCCAGTCCATTTTCTGCTTGCCTCCGTGTTCCTCGTGTCAAATCCATGTCAGTTGCCATTAATCTATCCATTTTACATAAAACAAACCCCGACAGATCCCTCCCAAACAGCAGAGCTGTTGGGAGGACACAAATAAAACAAAAATAACAAAATACTACAGACAAAAACACTTATTTTAACCAAACCAAAATAACAAAACACAAAAAGTTTGGGTGAGCCTCCCTCACCCCTCTCTGGCACAATCACTTCCTGTTTGCTCACTAGTGCCTCTAGTGTGCTCAGGTTGGTATGGCCGTAAGCGAAGGAGGCTGCAAAGAGAGGGCTATTTAAAGATCAGCCACTATAATCGCCAGTGCATTATTATATAAGTAGGGAAGGAAACCCAAAAGCTTACAGCACCTGTTATTCCCAAAAGTACTAACCAGGCCTATTAGATAATTACTGAAAAAATCCAAAAGTACTAACCTGGCCCAAACCTGCTTACATTCTGAGATCGGGCATTGACTCTTTTTTGTTTTTTTACAAGATTATTAGACAATTAGTGAATTTTTCCAAAAGTACTAACCAGGCCTATTAGATATTTACTGAAAAAATCCAAAAGTACTAACCTGGCCCAAACCTGCTTACATTTGGAGATCAGTTGAGATCTGGCATAGCCAGGATGGTATGGCCATAAGCGAAGGAGGCTGCAAAGAGAGGGCTATTTAAAGATCAGCCACTATAATCGCCAGTGCTTTATATAAGTAGGGAAGGAAACCCAAAAGCTTACAGCACCTGGTATTCCCAAAAGTACTAACCAGGCCTATTAGATAATTACTGAAAAAATCCAAAAGTACTAACCTGGCCCAAACCTGCTTACATTCTGAGATCGGGCATTGACTCTTTTTTGTTTTTTTACAAGATTATTAGACAATTAGTGAATTTTTCCAAAAGTACTAACCAGGCCTATTAGATATTTACTGAAAAAATCCAAAAGTACTAACCTGGCCCAAACCTGCTTACATTCTGAGATCGGGCATTGACTCTTTTTTTTTTTTTTTGCAAGATTATTGGACAATAAGTGAAAATTTCTAAAAGTACTAACCAGGCCTATTATATAATTACTGAAAAAATCCAAAAGTACTAACCTGGCCCAAACCTGCTTACATTCTGAGATCGGGCATTGACTCTTTTTTTTTTTTTTTGCAAGATTATTGGACAATTCGTGAAAATTTCCTAAAGTACTAACCAGGCCTATTAGATAATTATTGAAAAATTCCAAAATTACTAACCTGACCCAAACCTGCTTACATTCTGAGATCGGGCATTGACTCTTTTTTTTTTTTTTTGCAAGATTATTGGACAATTAGTGAACATTTCCAAAAGTACTAACCAGGCCTATTAGATAATTACTGAAAAAATCCAAAAGTACTAACCTGGCCCAAACCTGCTTAGCTTCCGAGATCAGACGAGATCGGGCATAGCCAGGTTGGAATGGCCGTAAGCGAAGGAGGCTGCAAAGAGAGGGCTATTTAAAGATCAGCCACTATAATCGCCAGTGCATTATATAAGTAGGGAAGGAAACCCAAAAGCTTACAGCACCTGGTATTCCCAAAAGTACTAACCAGGCCTATTAGATAATTACTGAAATAATCCAAAAGTACTAACCTGGCCCAAACCTGCTTACATTCTGAGATCGGGCATTGACTCTTTTTTTTTTTTTTTGCAAGATTATTGGACAATTAGTGAAAATTTCCTAAAGTACTAACCAGGCCTATTAGATAAATATTGAAAAATTCCAAAATTACTAACCTGGCCCAAGCCTGCTTACATTCTGAGATCGGGCATTGACTCTTTTTTTTTTTTTGCAAGATTATTGGACAATTAGTGAAAATTTCCAAAAGTACTAACCAGGCCTATTAGATAATTACTGAAAAAATCCAAAGTACTAACCCGGCCCAAACCTGCTTACATTCTGAGATCGGGCATTGACTCTTTTTTTTTTTTGCAAGATTATTGGACAATTAGTGAACATTTCCAAAAGTACTAACCAGACCTATTAGGTAATTACTGAAAAAATCCAAAAGTACTAACCAGGCCCAAACCTGCTTAGCTTCCGAGATCAGACGAGATCGGGCATAGCCAGGTTGGTATGGCCGTAAGCGAAGGAGGCTGCAAAGAGAGGGCTATTTAAAGATCAGCCACTATAATCGCCAGTGCTTTATATAAGTAGGGAAGGAAACCCAAAAGCTTACAGCACCTGGTATTCCCAGGCGGTCTCCAATCCAAGTACTAACCAGGCCCAAACCTGCTTAGCTTCCGAGATCAGATGAGATCGGGCATAGCCAGGTTGGTATGGCCGTAAGCGAAGGAGGCTGCAAAGAGAGGGCTATTTAAAGATCAGCCACTATAATCGCCAGTGCATTATATAAGTAGGGAAGGAAACCCAAAAGCTTACAGCACCTGGTATTCCCAAAAGTACTAACCAGGCCTATTAGATAATTACTGAAAAAATCCAAAAGTACTAACCTGGCCCAAACCTGCTAACAATCTGAGGTCGGGCATTGACTCTTTTTTTTTTTTTGCAAGATTATTGGACAATTAGTGAAAATTTCCAAAAGTACTAACCAGGCCTATTAGATAATTACTGAAAAAATCCAAAGTACTAACCCGGCCCAAACCGGCTTACATTCTGAGATCGGGCATTGACCCCTTTTTTTTTTTTTTGCAAGATTATTGGACAATAAGTGAAAATTTCTAAAAGTACTAACCAGGCCTATTAGATAATTATTGAAAAAATCCAAAAGTACTAACCTGGCCCAAACCTGCTTACATTCCGAGATCGGGCATTGACTCTTTTTTTTTTTTTTTTTTTTGCAAGATTATTGGACAATTAGTGAACATTTCCAAAAGTACTAACCAGGCCTATTAGATAATTACTGAAAAAATCCAAAAGTACTAACCAGGCCCAAACCTGCTTAGCTTCCGAGATCAGACGAGATCGGGCATATCCAGGTTGGTATGGCCGTAAGCGAAGGAGGCTGCAAAGAGAGGGCTATTTAAAGATCAGCCATTATAATCGCCAGTGCTTTATATAAGTAGGGAAGGAAATCCAAAAGCTTACAGCACCTGGTATTCCCAGGCGGTCTCCCATCCAAGTACTAACCAGGCCCAAACCTGCTTAGCTTCCGAGATCAGACGAGATCGGGCATAGCCAGGTTGGTATGGCCGTAAGCGAAGGAGGCTGCAAAGAGAGGGCTATTTAAAGATCAGCCACTATAATCGCCAGTGCATTATATAAGTAGGGAAGGAAACCCAAAAGCTTACAGCACCTGGTATTCCCAAAAGTACTAACCAGGCCTATTATATAATTACTGAAAAAATCCAAAAGTACTAACCTGGCCCAAACCTGCTTACATTCTGAGATCGGGCATTGACTCTTTTTTGTTTTTTTACAAGATTATTAGACAATTAGTGAATTTTTCCAAAAGTACTAACCAGGCCTATTAGATATTTACTGAAAAAATCCAAAAGTACTAACCTGGCCCAAACCTGCTAACATTCTGAGGTCGGGCATTGACTCTTTTTTTTTTTTTTTGCAAGATTATTGGACAATTAGTGAAAATTTCCTAAAGTACTAACCAGGCCTATTAGATAATTACTGAAAAAATCCAAAAGTACTAACCTGGCCCAAACCTGCTCAGATTTGGAGATCAGTTGAGATCGGGCATAGCCAGGATGGTATGGCCATAAGCGAAGGAGGCTGCAAAGAGAGGGCTATTTAAAGATCAGCCACTATAATCGCCAGTGCTTTATATAAGTAGGGAAGGAAACCCAAAAGCTTACAGCACCTGATATTCCCAGGCGGTCTCCCATCCAAGTACTAACCAGGCCCAAACCTGCTTAGCTTCCGAGATCAGACGAGATCTGGCATAGCCAGGTTGGTATGGCCGTAAGCAAAGGAGGCTGCAAAGAGAGGGCTATTTAAAGATCAGCCACTATAATCGCCAGTGCTTTATATAAGTAGGGAAGGAAACCCGAAAGCTTACAGCAGCTGGTATTCCCAGGCGGTCTCCCATCCAAGTACTAACCAGGCCCAAACCTGCTTAGCTTCAGAGATCAGACGAGATCGGGCATAGCTTTTTTTTTTTTTTTTTAATTTAGTAAGCATAAATTTTACATGCAATCAAATAAACATTAGAAAAAACTAAAAAACATCCTTTTCAGGCATTGCAATATGCATTTGCCCAAGAATCCACACAACATCTTTTGTAAATATTTTGTAAAAATTTCCCACCTTGTTTTCAAATATAAAATAATTATACAACATTTGAACATAGTCTCCCACCATCCCTTTAAACAGTAACCACAAATTTAAAATAAAGTCCCTGTTTTTAGCCACATTTCTTCTTTTCCAAATTGCCTTTTTTGCCAAAATTAATAATAAATTAATTAGTTTCTTATTTGCATTATTCTCGTTCATTCCTAACATAAAATTCATCTCCCAGTTCAAATCCCCCTTATTATCCCTCAAAGCATTAATTGTCTCTTTTAGTTCTTTAAAAAAAGGGGTCAGTTTTTCACAATATAAAAACAAGTGTAAAATACCTTCATCAGCATTTTTACATACTTTGCACTGTGCATTTGTTTCTTTTAGCATTGCACACAATCGCATTTCAGTAAAAACCACATTGTGTCTTATAAAATAATCCAAACATTCTAGTTCCACATCCAAACATTGCCATTTTAGGATCTTCCAAATATCTTTCTCTTTGACTTCATTAAAATGCCTCATCCAAAATACATTAGCAATAGGTTTTTTAAAAACAGAATTTCTAAAAAAACAGTAAAACATTCCAACAGTTCCCAAATTTAAGTCAAACCACTTATCTTTCCATTTGAAAAACACATCCATTTTGTTTTCGCTTCTCCCCCCTTTGCTTATTTCATCCAGCCATTGCCTTGGGATTGCCTTTTTTACATCCTCATATTGTCTTCTTAAACCTGACATATTAAAATCCTCCTTCTCCTCTTCCATAGCATCTATAATGACCTGCAATGGTAAAAATCCCTCTTTATATTCCCATAAAACATCTCGTATTTTTAAAATTCCCACCTTCATCCATTTTTTAAAATAGATATCCTGCTCTTGTAGCTTTATCTTTCCATTCAGAAACAGAGGTTGATTTAAAACAACTTCCCTCCCCCTCGGATTAAAATCAACCTCTGTTAAAAAAAAGTCTCCAAGCGCTTAAAACTTCCTGATAAAATCCTGGTATACCCTCTAGCATCCAATTTTTGAGTTTCATCCATAAAATATTATCCCCCAATTTAAAATTCCCACATTTATTTAGATAAAAACCCATCATTTTTTTCCATTCAGCTTTGTTTGTCCTATCCAGAAATTTTTTAACAACTTTCACCCTCAAACTTTTCATTTTTTGTTCCACATCCACTAAACCCATCCCTCCCTCATCCAGCTGCCCTATTAATGTAAAATAAGCAATCCTTGGAGGCTTTTTATCCCATAAAAACTCTAAAACACATTTCTTTATCCTTTTTAAAACCCAGTTTGGCAATGGCATCACATGTAAAACATACCACATTTTAGACAACATTAACAAATTCACAATTAATATTTTCCCCCTCAAACTTAAAAACATGTTCCTCCAAAAAATCAACCTTCTCTCCATTCCACCTACTATCCCTTCCCACATATTATCTACTGCCACTTTTTCATTCTTTGCTAACACCACCCCTAAAATCTTTATTTCCTGTACCTCCATGAACTTAAACACCCCTGCTAAATCCACCACCCCTCCAAATTTCATATACACAGTTTTTTCTTCATTGATTTTTGCACCCGTCCCATCACAATAGTATTTAATTTTTTCCATAACCTTTTTAACGCTTTCCATATTTTCCACCACAATTGTTGTATCATCTGCGTATTGAAAGATTTTCTTAAATTCCCCTTCCTCTTCCATTTTTATTCCTTTTATTCCTTCCTCCTTATTTATTAAAAGTCCTAAAGGTTCTGCCACCAAAGAATAAAGCTGTGCTGATAACGGACACCCCTGCCTTATAGACCTTAAAACTTTAAAAGGTTGACTTAAAAATCCATTACATTTTACTTTCGTTAAGATATCCTTGTATAACATTGCAATCCATTTAATAAAATTTTCCCCAAAACCGAACTTCTTTAAAACAGAAAATAAGAATTTATGCTCCACTCTATCAAATGCTTTTTCAAAATCCAACCTTATAACATATGCTTTCTTTTCCTTTTCTTTTATATAACCTATTATGTCTCTTATGCTACTTGTAATGTCTGCTATGTCCCTCCCTTTTACACCATATGCTTGATTAGTTTCAATTATACTTGGCATTACATTCTTCAATCTGTTAGCTAAAACTTTAGCTAAAATCTTAAAATCAGTATTTAGCATTGTGATGGGTCTAAAATTCTTCAAATTTGTTTTATCACCTTGTTTCTTATAAATTATTTTCATTAAACCTAACCCCATTCTTGGATTGACTCCTTCTTTCCTAAAAATATCATCATAAATCCCCTTTAAAATCACACTGAGTTTTTCTTTAAAAACTTTGTAAAATTCACTTCCAATACCATCTATTCCTGGACTCTTTTTTACTCTTAGGGAGTTTATAGCTTGTATAATTTCTTCCGTTTCTATCTCCTTTTCACAGTCTATTTTATCTTCTTCTCCAACTTTCCTAGTTATTCTTTGCAACAAAACATTTCCCTTCTCCTCCTCCACCCCTTCTGATTTAAAAAGCTTTTCATAAAAAGTCTCTATTTCTTTTAAAATCTCTCCTGTATTAAAAACCGACTGGCCATCTCTGTTTTTAAGCTCTTTGATCATTTCAGCTTTTCCCCTACTTTTTTCGAGATTAAAAAAGAATCTGTTATATTTTTTCCCCCTCTATTGTGTATTTAGCTTTACTTCTCAACATCGCTCCCTTGCATTTGTCTTCCTCCATTTTTTTAAGCTTCTCCTCCATTTCAAACACTTTTTGCACATTTACTTCATTTTTGTTTAACTCTTCTTTTAACGTTCTTCTTATTTATTTTTCCTTTGTCCTTTTCACCCTTTGCAGTATATTACAGAAATTAATTGAATATTTCTTTATTTCAAATTTCACATTTTCCCACCATTGTCTTTTATCTTCTAAATACATTGCATCTTTTTTTTCCTCATCTAATAAATTCTCTATCCCATTTTTAAAACTTTCATGATTTAAGATTTCTGTATTTAAAATCCATACCCCAGGCCCTTTCGTTTCCCTTTTAAAATCAATCCTCATTAAAACCATTTTATGATCACTTAAAGTTGTTTCTTTATAAAGTACATCATCAATAAAACAATCCAAATTTCTTGTGCTCAGAAAATAATCTATCCTAGTTTGGCACATAAAATTCACAACTAACTGTTTTCTGGAATATTCTCTCTTTTTTCCATTTCTTTCTCTCCAAACATCAATCATATTTTTTTCTTCCATCAATAATTTAAGTTCCTTCCTTCCACCGTCCGTCCTAAAAACCATCCCATTAGCCATGTCTATTTTGCTAAAAACAGTATTAAAATCCCCTGCAACCACCACCCTTTTCCATTTCTCTATTATGTCTCTTAAAACATTAAAATACATTTTCTTATCCTTTTCCTCATTTGGTGCATGTACATTTACTACAATAAATTTTTCATCCTCAAAATCAATTTCTACTGCAATACATTTCCCCTTTTTATCATCATAGATTTGTTTTGTCATAGTAGATTTCCCTTTTTTAATCAAAATAGCCACTCCTCCTCCCAAACTTTTCTCCCCGTTACTAAAAAATATTTCCCCATCCCACCTTCTTTTAAAATCTTCCATTACATTTCCTTTCCAGTTAGTTTCTTGCAATAAAATCATATCATCATTTTTACACAACTCTTTCATCTTTTCAAATTTCAAAACATTCAATAATCCTCTTGCATTAAAGGACACAATTCTCAACACCATAAAGTAAAACAAAAACGATAAAATACCCATCTTATTAGTCCATATCTTCTCCCTCTTCTAAAAGTCCACCACTGTCCTGATTTTCTGTAAACACTTCCTTCACCACTCTTTTCCTTGCTTTTTCAATATTTGGTGTTACCTTTTTCACTCTTCTTCTTTTGTTCGATGCCGCCGTGCTCCCACCATCCGTGATGTTTCCACTCTCAATGTCTAGCTCCCCTTCTTCGTTGACTCCTTCCTGCTCCTCCACTTTGTCTAGTATATTCTGTATACTCGCCGTTATCTGCATTGGTGTCCATGTCTCTTCCTCTTCCTGTGTTGATGTTGTTAATTCATGTCCATTTCCTATGTTCTTTTCCTTGGATTTTTCTGCGTCCTCCTGTTGCTCCTCCTCATTATCATTCTCATGCATTTGCCCGCTCACTTGATCCTCTTCCTGTTGCTCATTGTCCATCCAACATTCACATTTGTCCAAAGTCATTTTACAGTCTGGGCACCTCATCGCAGTACAGTCTCTTGCGAAATGGCCTCTTTCCTCGCATTTGTGACATTTGAAGTCCGGACAGTCCTTCATTATATGGTCAGGGCTCATACACAGTCTACAGGTCTTCACCTGCTTACTGTGTATCACCCTAAAGTATTGAGGACCTCCCTCGGTCTCCATCCTTCTGCTGTATGGTAAAGAAGCCACTTCCTTTGGAAAACGCACTCTTAAGAACCTCGTTCCATCTTCTATATGGGTGCCCGAGTAGAATCTCCTCCTTATTTGAGAAATGGGTGTTACTCCCCATCCTTCAAGCTTATTTAAAATCTCATGGTCATTCATGTATGCAGGCAAATGCATGAACGAGACAACAAAGTCTCTGTTGTGTAACTTTTTGATTTCACAAATTTTACCTTTAATGGTTAGTCCATCAACCAGTTTCTCAGTGTCCTCTTCATGCTCCAATGTAATCTCATATTCCCTCATCTGCTTAGGTCGTATTGCTAAAATTCTTGTTACTTCAATCTTTTCTGTTAGTGCTTTTATAATATCCTCTGCTCTCCCGTCTTGTACCTCCGACAAATCCACCACCACAGTCGCTTCTTTTGTGTAAATCCTCTTATCAGTTATTTCATTGTAATCCTTTTCTCTTTGTCGATAACCCAGTCCATTTTCTGCTTGCCTCCGTGTTCCTCGTGTCAAATCCATGTCAGTTGCCATTAATCTATCCATTTTACATAAAACAAACCCCGACAGATCCCTCCCAAACAGCAGAGCTGTTGGGAGGACACAAATAAAACAAAAATAACAAAATACTACAGACAAAAACACTTATTTTAACCAAACCAAAATAACAAAACACAAAAAGTTTGGGTGAGCCTCCCTCACCCCTCTCTGGCACAATCACTTCCTGTTTGCTCACTAGTGCCTCTAGTGTGCTCAGGTTGGTATGGCCGTAAGCGAAGGAGGCTGCAAAGAGAGGGCTATTTAAAGATCAGCCACTATAATCGCCAGTGCATTATTATATAAGTAGGGAAGGAAACCCAAAAGCTTACAGCACCTGGTATTCCCAAAAGTACTAACCAGGCCTATTAGATAATTACTGAAAAAATCCAAAAGTACTAACCTGGCCCAAACCTGCTTACATTCTGAGATCGGGCATTGACTCTTTTTTGTTTTTTTACAAGATTATTAGACAATTAGTGAATTTTTCCAAAAGTACTAACCAGGCCTATTAGATATTTACTGAAAAAATCCAAAAGTACTAACCTGGCCCAAACCTGCTTACATTTGGAGATCAGTTGAGATCTGGCATAGCCAGGATGGTATGGCCATAAGCGAAGGAGGCTGCAAAGAGAGGGCTATTTAAAGATCAGCCACTATAATCGCCAGTGCTTTATATAAGTAGGGAAGGAAACCCAAAAGCTTACAGCACCTGGTATTCCCAGGCGGTCTCCCATCCAAGTACTAACCAGGCCCAAACCTGCTTAGCTTCCGAGATCAGACGAGATCAGGCATAGCCAGGTTGGTATGGCCGTAAGCGAAGGAGGCTGCAAAGAGAGGGCTATTTAAAGATCAGCCACTATAATCGCCAGTGCATTATATAAGTAGGGAAGGAAACCCAAAAGCTTACAGCACCTGGTATTCCCAAAAGTACTAACCAGGCCTATTAGATAATTACTGAAAAAATCCAAAAGTACTAACCTGGCCCAAACCTGCTTACATTCTGAGATCGGGCATTGACTCTTTTTTTTTTTTTTTTGCAAGATTATTGGACAATAAGTGAAAATTTCTAAAAGTACTAACCAGGCCTATTATATAATTACTGAAAAAATCCAAAAGTACTAACCTGGCCCAAACCTGCTTACATTCTGAGATCGGGCATTGAATCTTTTTTTTTTTTTTTTGCAAGATTATTGGACAATAAGTGAAAATTTCTAAAAGTACTAACCAGGCCTATTATATAATTACTGAAAAAATCCAAAAGTACTAACCTGGCCCAAACCTGCTTACATTCTGAGATCGGGCATTGACTCTTTTTTTTTTTTTTTGCAAGATTATTGGACAATTCCTGAAAATTTCCTAAAGTACTAACCAGGCCTATTAGATAATTATTGAAAAATTCCAAAATTACTAACCTGACCCAAACCTGCTTACATTCTGAGATCGGGCATTGACTCTTTTTTTTTTTTTTTTGCAAGATTATTGGACAATTAGTGAACATTTCCAAAAGTACTAACCAGGCCTATTAGATAATTACTGAAAAAATCCAAAAGTACTAACCTGGCCCAAACCTGCTTAGCTTCCGAGATCAGACGAGATCGGGCATAGCCAGGTTGGAATGGCCGTAAGCGAAGGAGGCTGCAAAGAGAGGGCTATTTAAAGATCAGCCACTATAATCGCCAGTGCATTATATAAGTAGGGAAGGAAACCCAAAAGCTTACAGCACCTGGTATTCCCAAAAGTACTAACCAGGCCTATTAGATAATTACTGAAATAATCCAAAAGTACTAACCTGGCCCAAACCTGCTTACATTCTGAGATCGGGCATTGACTCTTTTTTTTTTTTTTTTTTTGCAAGATTATTGGACAATTAGTGAAAATTTCCTAAAGTTAACCAGGCCTATTAGATAATTACTGAAAAAATCCAAAAGTACTAACCTGGCCCAAACCTGCTTACATTCTGAGATCGGGCATTGACACTTTTTTGTTTTTTTTTGCAAGATTATTGGACAATTAGTGAAAATTTCCTAAAGTACTAACCAGGCCTATTAGATAATTATTGAAAAATTCCAAAATTACTAACCTGGCCCAAACCTGCTTAGATTTGGAGATCAGTGGAGATCGGGCATAGCCAGGATGGTATGGCCATAAGCGAAGGAGGCTGCAAAGAGAGGGCTATTTAAAGATCAGCCACTATAATCGCCAGTGCTTTATATAAGTAGGGAAGGAAACCCAAAAGCTTACAGCACCTGGTATTCCCAGGCGGTCTCCCATCCAAGTACTAACCAGGCCCAAACCTGCTTAGCTTCCGAGATCAGACGAGATCGGGCATAGCCAGGTTGGTATGGCCATAAGCGAAGGAGTTTGCAAAGAGAGGGCTATTTAAAGATCAGCCACTATAATTGCCAGTGCATTATATAAGTAGGGAAGGAAACCCAAAAGCTTACAGCACCTGGTATTCCCAAAAGTACTAACCAGGCCTATTAGATAATTACTGAAATAATCCAAAAGTACTAACCTGGCCCAAACCTGCTTACATTCTGAGATCGGGCATTGACTCTTTTTTTTTCTTTTTTTTTTGCAAGATTATTGGACAATTAGTGAAAATTTCCTAAAGTACTAACCAGGCCTATTAGATAATTATTGAAAAAATCAAAAAGTACTAACCTGGCCCAAACCTGCTTACATTCTGAGATCGGGCATCGACTCTTTTTTTTTTTTTTTTGCAAGATTATTGGACAATTAGTGAAAATTTCCAAAAGTACTAACCAGGCCTATTAGATAATTACTGAAAAAATCCAAAAGTACTAACCTGGCCCAAACCTGCTTAGCTTCTGAGATCAGACTAGATCGGGCTTAGCCAGGATGGTATGGCCATAAGCGAAGGAGGCTGCAAAGAGAGGGCTATTTAAAGATCAGCCACTATAATCGCCAGTGCATTATATAAGTAGGGAAGGAAACCCAAAAGCTTACAGCACCTGGTATTCCCAAAAGTACTAACCAGGCCTATTAGATAATTACTGAAAAAATCCAAAAGTACTAACCTGGCCCAAACCTGCTCAGATTTGGAGATCAGTTGAGATCGGGCATAGCCAGGATGGTATGGCCATAAGCGAAGGAGGCTGCAAAGAGAGGGCTATTTAAAGATCAGCCACTATAATCGCCAGTGCTTTATAAAAGTAGGGAAGGAAACCCAAAAGCTTACAGCTTCTGGTATTCCCAGGCGGTCTCCCATCCAAGTACTAACCAGGCCCAAACCTGCTTAGCTTCCGAGATCAGACGAGATCTGGCATAGCCAGGTTGGTATGGCCGTAAGCAAAGGAGGCTGCAAAGAGAGGGCTATTTAAAGATCAGCCACTATAATCGCCAGTGCTTTATATAAGTAGGGAAGGAAACCCGAAAGCTTACAGCACCTGGTATTCCCAGGCGGTCTCCCATCCAAGTACTAACCAGGCCCAAACTTGCTTAGCTTCCGAGATCAGAAGAGATCGGGCATAGCCAGGTTGGTATGGCCGTAAGCGAAGGAGGCTGCAAAGAGAGGGCTATTTAAAGATCAGCCACTATAATCGCCAGTGCATTATATAAGTAGGGAAGGAAAACCAAAAGCTTACAGCACCTGGTATTCCCAAAAGTACTAACCAGGCCTATTAGATAATTACTGAAAAAATCCAAAAGTACTAACCTGGCCCAAACCTGCTTACATTCTGAGGTCGGGCATTGACTATTTTTTTTTTTTTTGCAAGATTACTGGACAATTAGTGAAAATTTCCAAAAGTACTAACCAGGCCTATTAGATAATTACTGAAAAAATCCAAAAGTACTAACCTGGCCCAAACCTGCTTACATTCTGAGATCGGGCATTCACTCTTTTATTTTTTTTGCAAGATTATTGGACAATTAGTGAAAATTTCCAAAAGTACTAACCAGGCCTATTAGATAACTACTAAAAAAATCCAAAAGTACTAACCTGGCCCAAACCTGCTTACATTCTGAGATCGGGCATTGACTCTTTTTTGTTTTTTTACAAGATTATTAGACAATTAGGGAATTTTTCCAAAAGTACTAACCAGGCCTATTAGATATTTACTGAAAAAGTCCAAAAGTACTAACCTGGCCCAAACCTGCTAACATTCTGAGGTCGGGCATTGACTCTTTTTTTTTTTTTTTGCAAGATTATTGGACAATTAGTGAAAATTTCCAAAAGTGATAACCAGGCCTATTAGATAATTACTGAAAAAATCCAAAAGTACTAACCTGGCCCAAACCTGCTTGCATTCTGAGATCGGGCATTGACTCTTTTTTCTTTTTTTTGCAAGATTATTGGACAATAAGTGAAAATTTCCAAAAGTACTAACCAGGCCTATTAGATAATTACTGAAAAAATCCAAAAGTACTAACCTGGCCCAAACCTGCTTACATTCTGAGATCGGGCATTGACTCTTTTTTTTTTTTTTTTTACAAGATTATTGGACAATTAGTGACAATTTCCAAAAGTACTAACCAGGCCTATTAGATAATTACTGAAAAAGTCCAAAAGTACTAACCTGGCACAAACCTGCTTAGATTTGGAGATCAGTTGAGATCGGGCATAGCCAGGATGGTATGGCCATAAGCGAAGGAGGCTGCAAAGAGAGGGCTATTTAAAGATCAGCCACTATAATCGCCAGTGCATTATATAAGTAGGTAAGGAAACCCAAAAGCTTACAGCACCTGGTATTCCCAAAAGTACTAACCAGGCCTATTAGATAATTACTGAAAAAATCCAAAAGTACTAACCTGGCCCAAACCTGCTTACATTCTGAGATCGGGCATTGACTCTTTTTTGTTTTTTTACAAGATTATTAGACAATTAGTGAATTTTTCCAAAAGTACTAACCAGGCCTATTAGATATTTACTGAAAAAATCCAAAAGAACTAACCTGGCCCAAACCTGCTAACATTCTGAGGTCGGGCATTGACTCTTTTTTATTTTTGCAAGATTATTGGACAATTAGTGAAAATTTCCAAAAGTACTAACCAGGCCTATTAGATAATTACTGAAAAAATCCAAAAGTACTAACCTGGCCCAAACCTGCTTACATTCTGAGATCGGGCATTGACTCTTTTTTTTCTTTTTTGCAAGATTATTGGACAATAAGTGAAAATTTCTAAAAGTACTAACCAGGCCTATTAGATAATTACTGAAAAAATCCAAAAGTACTAACCTGGCCCAAACCTGCTTACATTCTGAGATCGGGCATTGACTTTTTTTTTTTTTTTTTTTTTTTTTGCAAGATTATTGGACAATTAGTGAAAATTTCCTAAAGTACTAACCAGGCCTATTAGATAATTATTGAAAAAATCCAAAAGTACTAACCTGGCCCAAACCTGCTTACATTCCGAGATCGGGCATTGACTCTTTTTTTTTTTTTTTTTGCAAGATTATTGG
>NC_081763.1:772500-865000 GCF_963082965.1 Carassius carassius
ATAAAATAAGGGTATATTTTCAAACATTGGCTTCTTTAAAGCCATGAATACCCCTTCTTCACCACATCCACTACTTTTATCCAAAAAGTCTCTCATGAAACCTTTCCATCCATACTGCACTTTATCATATAAATACTTCTTCATTGTTTTCACTCTTATTGCTTTTCTTTTAACCTCTAAATCAATCAACTTTAAACCTCCTCCTGTGTAGTCTGCTATTAATGTATTTTTTGATATTTTAACCCCTTTCCCTCCCCATAAAAAATTATTAAGCACCTCCTTCATCTCATTTACCACCCAAACTGGCAAGTCAACTGCACCCAATACATAATTACATTTGGTAAGCAGCAAGGAATTATACACTATTACTTTACCCCTCAGTGTTAATTCTCTTAATTTCCAAAAACGTAGAACTTGTTTTATTTTATTTAAAATCCCTGTCCAAGTAGCATCTCTTGCTTCTTTTGCATTAACTCCTATATTAACTCCTAAAATCCTTGTGTATTCTTTTGTGACTTTAAAATTATTTTCACACCCGCTCATATCTATCCCACCTATACTCATTATTTCAGATTTTTCAATATTAATTTTTGCTCCTGACGCTTTCCCATATGTTTCAACATGTTTCATTATTCTTTTTATACTCTCCATATCTCTTACAGTAAATGTTGTGTCATCTGCATACTGGTGAATTAAACTCAGTCCCCCATGTGGTACTGGAATTCCTCTTATTTCCCCATCTCTCTTTACCAGTGTCGCTAGTGGCTCAACTGATATTGAATACAGCATAGCAGAAAGTGGGCATCCTTGCCTCACTGATCTTTCTAGTGGAAAAGGATTTGTTAAAACACCATTTACTTTTACACAGCTTTTTGCATTACAATATAATAAATTTATCCACCTCAGAATCCTCTCCCCAAACCCAAATTTCCTCATTGCTTGTTCCATAAAACAGTGCTCTACCCTATCAAAGGCTTTATTTAGATCCATACAAAAAATCAAACCTCCTTCCCTATCATTAACCATACTATCCACTACATCCCTTATTGTACATATTGTATCTGTAATGTCTCTTCCTGGTATACTGTATGCTTGATTTGGCGATATTATACTGCCCACTACTCCTTTTATTCTATTGGCTAAAACTTTTGTCAAAATTTTATAATCAGTGTTTAAAAGACTTAAAGGTCTATAATTTCCCAATTTAAGCGGACTACCCTTATTCTTATAAAGAATATTAATTACGCCCAAGCTCATTGATTCTGGTATCTCCCTTCTTTCTTCCATACTCCTGAATACCTTAATCAATATAGGTGCTAAAATATCTATGAATGTCTTGTAGAATTCATGCGTTAAACCATCTGATCCTGGACTTTTATTCGGCTTTGTTTGTCTTATTGCTTCTTTTATTTCTTCAATACGTATATCACTGTCACACATACTTCTTTCTTCATCAGTTAAACTAGCACTTACAGTATTTAAAACTACATCCACACATTCTTGTTTTACATTTTCTTTCTTGAAGAGTTTCTTATAAAATGATTCTACCACATCTATAATTTCTACATAATCTGTTACCTTTTTCCCTTCTTCATTTTCCAATTCTGTAATATATTTTTTCCTCTGTTTTTTTTTCTCTAGATTCAGAAAGTACTTTGTGCACCTTTCCCCCTCCACCGCATACTGTGCCCTGCTCCTTACTATTGCACCCTCGCACTTTTCCTTTTCAAACATCTCCATTTCTGCTTTTATCCTAAAGAAATGTTCTTTTGAGTACTCAGGGTTGTTTTCTATTTTCTCTGCTTCTTTCTCCAACATATTTCCCATGTCCTCCATTGCCCTCATTCTCATAAAATGCCTCTGCTTTGAGTACCTTATACTTCTTTTTTGTATTTTCCTTTTCATTATTTCCCACCACTCACAGACATTCTCTTCAAATAATGAGTTTTCCGTTTCACACTTTATACATCTGTAAATACTTTTCCTGTACTCTTCTTCCGTTAGTAAAGATGAATTCAGACACCACATCCCCCCACCACTTGTTTCCTTATTTCCAGCCATCTTTACTGTCATGACAGCATGATCACTTACTCCAATAAACTTATATCTCACATTTTTCACATAATATAATATTTCTCTTTTAACTAAACACAGATCTATTCGACTTTGTTTTAAGTTTCCCAGCACCATTTGCCTTCTTGAAAATTCCTTTTTAAATGGGTTCTCCTCTCTCCAGGCATCTACCATATCCTCACTTTGCATTAATTTGTTTAAAATCCTTCTAGACACATCTGATTTGAAATTTGCACTTCTAGACACATCTAGTCTTGTGCACCACACATTAAAATCTCCAACCACTATACATTTGCCTGTACATAATGGTTTCATTTGCTCAAAAACTCCTTTTCTTTCGATTTCTACATTAGGTGCATATAAATTAATCAATCTAAAAAGTTCATTGTTGAACATAAAATCTATTCCTAACAGTCTTCCTTTACCATCATTATATATTTCCTTTACATTATACATTTCACCTCTTTTCATCAGAATCGCCACTCCACAAGCCCTCTGATTTCCATGATTTACATAAATTTCTTGTTCCCAGATTTTTTTTATATTGACCATTATGTCTTCAGACCAATGTGTCTCTTGTAAACAAATTACATCTGTTTTAAGCTTTCCAATAACCTGCTCAAACTTATTCATTTCTCTGAGACCATTACAGTTCAAGCAGGCAATGCTCATTATGTCACACATTGCATGTATTACAAGTATTAGAAGGAGGCAACACATAAAAAGCCCAAGTTCTTACTTTTTCGCAAAGCATTCTTCACCGCCTTTCATTTTCCTTTTCAGCAACTTGATACTTCCTTCACTTGTGTCCAACTCCTCTCCCAGATTTATCAGTGGAGTCTCCAGAGACTCCCTCACCTCTTCTCTTCTGCTTTCCTTATTCTTTAAGCTTTCATCTTCTTCTTGGTGCCTTGTTCCTTGTTTTTCCTTTTTCCCATCATCCCCTTCACGTTTTCCCCATTTTTTGGTTGCCCCTCCATCTTTCTCTTCAGTCATCTGTACTCTCCCGATTTTCCCGTTACCCTCCTTTAAACTTTCAACAACATCTCTGCTGCTCTCTTTCTCAGCAGTCTGTTGTCCTGCAGTTAAATCTCTTTCACTCCATGCATCCCCTCTTTCCTCTTCCTCCACCGTTAAACCCTCCTCCGACTCTTCATACAGGTCCACGAAGCTTCCCACGCTATCTCCTTCCTCCCGCTCTTCTGAAATTTTGCATACGCAAAATGCAGATCTCATCCTGCAAACGCTACAGTTTCCCTCATTGCATTCCCTTACATAGTGGCCCTGCATTCCACACCGAAAACATTTAAAGCTTGGACAGTCTCTCACTATTTGTCCAGGTTGAATGCACAGACGGCAAACTTTAACCTGTCTGTCATGTATGACTCGAAAGTGCTCAGTTCCTCCCAAAGTCTCAAACTTTGTTGAGTATGGCAGCGATTTAACAGTATCTGTGAACTTGACTTTCAAGAATCTCGTTCCATCAGCAATGTCAGTCCCTGGCCACATTCTCCTTTTAATAGTTGAAACTGCTGTCACTCCCCAATCTGTTAGCTTTCCCTTTATCTCCTCATCTTGAATATAAGTCGGCAGATTTAGGAATGAAACCACCATCTCATTATTGCTTATTTCCTTCGCCATCACCCTACTATTCTTTATCTTTAGCCCATCCAAAATTTTGTCTTTTCCATTCTCTTCTTTCATTGTCAGTTCATATTCTCTTGGATTTTTATATCTACAACCAATTACCACTCCACAATCTTCTCTTACTTTTTTCAGTAGCTCCATCATCGTATTTCTGTCTTCCCCAACAATCTCCACCAACACAGTTAATTTCTTATCATAGTTTTGTCTTCTTGATTCATCTTCATTTTCTCCCATATTCCATCTACCTTTTCCTTTGTCCATGTCTGTGTTATCAGCCCGTATCATTTAGCAACTCAAAATAAAAAGAGATAAGATCCCCAAACAGCAAAAAGCTGTTTGGGGAATAAAGCAAAAAATCTTCTTTTTTTTCTTTTTTAAATAAAGATATCAAAACAAACCAAAATGTCTACATTTTTGTACAAACAAATACTCTCCAAGTGCTCTCTGCACCAATACTTCCACTTCCTGAATAGCTCAATTGCGCCTTCAGGTTGGTATGGCCGTAAGCGAAGGAGGCTGCAAAGAGAGGGCTATTTAAAGATCTGCCACTATAATCGCCAGTGCATTATATAAGTAGGGAAGGAAACCCAAAAGCTTACAGCACCTGGTATTCCCAAAAGTACTAACCAGGCCTATTATATAATTACTGAAAAAATCCAAAAGTACTAACCTGGCCCAAACCTGCTTACATTCTGAGATCGGGCATTGACTCTTTTTTGTTTTTTTACAAGATTATTGGACAATTAGTGAATTTTTCCAAAAGTACTAACCAGGCCTATTAGATATTTACTGAAAAAATCCAAAAGTACTAACCTGGCCCAAAACTGCTAACATTCTGAGATCGGGCATTGACTCTTTTTTTTTTTTTTTGCAAGATTACTTGACAATTAGTGAAAATTTCCAAAAGTACTAACCAGGCCTATTAGATAATTACTGAAAAAATCCAAAAGTACTAACCTGGCCCAAACCTGCTTACATTCTGAGATCGGGCATTGACTGTTTTTTTTTTTTTTTGCAAGATTATTGGACAATTAGTGAACATTTCCAAAAGTACTAACCAGGCCTATTAGATAATTACTGAAAAAATCCAAAAGTACTAACCTGGCCCAAACCTGCTTAGATTTGGAGATCAGTTGAGATCGGGCATAGCCAGGATGGTATGGCCATAAGCGAAGGAGGCTGCAAAGAAAGGGCTATTTAAAGATCAGCCACTATAATCGCCAGTGCATTATATAAGTAGGGAAGGAAACCCAAAAGCTTACAGCACCTGGTATTCCCAAAAGTACTAACCAGGCCTATTAGATAATTACTGAAAAAATCCAAAAGTACTAACCTGGCCCAAACCTGCTTACATTCTGAGATCGGGCATTGACTCTTTTTTTTTTTTTTGCAAGATTATTGGACAATTAGTGAAAATTTCCAAAAGTACTAACCAGGCCTATTAGATAATTACTGAAAAAATCCAAAAGTACTAACCTGGCCCAAACCTGCTTACATTCTGAGATCGGGCATTGACTCTTTTTTTTTTTTTTGCAAGATTATTGGACAATTAGTGAAAATTTCCAAAAGTACTAACCAGGCCTATTAGATAATTACTGAAAAAATCCAAAAGTACTAACCTGGCCCAAACCTGCTTAGATTTGGAGATCAGTTGAGATCGGGCATAGCCAGGATGGTATGGCCATAAGCGAAGGAGGCTGCAAAGAGACGGCTATTTAAAGATCAGCCACTATAATCGCCAGTGCTTTATATAAGTAGGGAAGGAAACCCAAAAGCTTACAGCTCCTGGTATTCCCAAAAGTACTAACCAAGCCTATTAGATAATTACTGAAAAAATCCAAAAGTACTAACCTGGCCCAAACCTGCTTACATTCTGAGATCGGGCATTGACTCTTTTTTTTTTTTTTTTTTGCAAGATTATTGGACAATTAGTGAACATTTCCAAAAGTACTAACCAGGCCTATTAGATAATTACTGAAAAAATCCAAAAGTACTAACCTGGCCCAAAACTGCTTAGATTTGGAGATCAGTTGAGATCGGGCATAGCCAGGATGGTATGGCCATAAGCGAAGGAGGCTGCAAAGAGAGGGCTATTTAAAGATCAGCCACTATAATCGCCAGTGTTTTAGATAAGTAGGGAAGGAAACCCAAAACCTTACAGCACCTGGTATTCCCAGGCGGTCTCCCATCCAAGTACTAACCAGGCCCAATCCTGCTTAGCTTCCGAGATCAGACGAGATCGGGCTTAGCTTTTTTTTTTTTTTTTTTTTTTTTTTTTTTTTTTTTTTCTCCAGTTCATTATATAAGTTCGGAATAAAACCCAAAAGCTTACAGCACCTGGTATTCCCAGGCGGTCTCCCATCCAAGTACTAACCAGGCCCAAACCTGCTTAGCTTCCGAGATCAGACGAGATCTGGCATAGCCAGGTTGGTATGGCCGTAAGCAAAGGAGGCTGCAAAGAGAGGGCTATTTAAAGATCAGCCACTATAATCGCCAGTGCTTTATATAAGTAGGGAAGGAAACCCGAAAGCTTACAGCACCTGGTATTCCCAAAAGTACTAACCAGGCCTATTAGATAATTACTGAAAAAATCCAAAAGTACTAACCAGGCCTAAACCTGCTTAGCTTCCGAGATCAGACGAGATCGGGCATAGCCAGGTTGGTATGGCCGTAAGCGAAGGAGGCTGCAAAGAGAGGGCTATTTAAAGATCAGCCACTATAATCGCCAGTGCTTTATATAAGTAGGGAAGGAAACCCAAAAGCTTACAGCACCTGGTATTCCCAGGCGGTCTCCCATCCAAGTACTAACCAGGCCCAAACCTGCTTAGCTTCCGAGATCAGACGAGATCGGGCATAGCCAGGTTGGTATGGCCGTAAGCGAAGGAGGCTGCAAAGAGAGGGCTATTTAAAGATCTGCCACTATAATCGCCAGTGCATTATATAAGTAGGGAAGGAAACCCAAAAGCTTACAGCACCTGGTATTCCCAAAAGTACTAACCAGGCCTATTATATAATTACTGAAAAAATCCAAAAGTACTAACCTGGCCCAAACCTGCTTACATTCTGAGATCGGGCATTGACTCTTTTTTGTTTTTTTACAAGATTATTGGACAATTAGTGAATTTTTCCAAAAGTACTAACCAGGCCTATTAGATATTTACTGAAAAAATCCAAAAGTACTAACCTGGCCCAAAACTGCTAACATTCTGAGGTCGGGCATTGACTCTTTTTTTTTTTTTTTGCAAGATTACTTGACAATTAGTGAAAATTTCCAAAAGTACTAACCAGGCCTATTAGATAATTACTGAAAAAATCCAAAAGTACTAACCTGGCCCAAACCTGCTTACATTCTGAGTTCGGGCATTGACTCTTTTTTCTTTTTTTTTGCAAGATTATTGGACAATAAGTGAAAATTTCCAAAAGTACTAACCAGGCCTATTAGATAATTACTGAAAAAATCCAAAAGTACTAACCTGGCCCAAACCTGCTTACATTCTGAGATCGGGCATTGACTTTTTTTTTTTTTTGCAAGATTATTGGACAATTAGTGAAAATTTCCAAAAGTACTAACCAGGCCTATTAGATAATTACTGAAAAAATCCAAAAGTACTAACCTGGCCCAAACCTGCTTACATTCTGAGATCGGGCATTGACTGTTTTTTTTTTTTTTTGCAAGATTATTGGACAATTAGTGAAAATTTCCAAAAGTACTAACCAGGCCTATTAGATAATTACTGAAAAAATCCAAAAGTACTAACCTGGCCCAAACCTGCTTAGATTTGGAGATCAGTTGAGATCGGGCATAGCCAGGATGGTATGGCCATAAGCGAAGGAGGCTGCAAAGAAAGGGCTATTTAAAGATCAGCCACTATAATCGCCAGTGCTTTATATAAGTAGGGAAGGAAACCCAAAAGCTTACAGCACCTGGTATTCCCAAAAGTACTAACCAGGCCTATTAGATAATTACTGAAAAAATCCAAAAGTACTAACCTGGCCCAAACCTGCTTACATTCTGAGATCAGGCATTGACTCTTTTTTTTTTTTTTTTGCAAGATTATTGGACAATTAGTGAACATTTCCAAAAGTACTAACCAGGCCTATTAGATAACTACTGAAAAAATCCAAAAGTACTAACCTGGCCCAAACCTGCTTAGATTTGGAGATCAGTGGAGATCGGGCATAGCCAGGATGGTATGGCCATAAGCGAAGGAGGCTGCAAAGAGAGGGCTATTTAAAGATCAGCCACTATAATCGCCAGTGCTTTATATAAGTAGGGAAGGAAACCCAAAAGCTTACACCACCTGGTATTCCCAGGCGGTCTCCCATCCAAGTACTAACCAGGCCCAAACCTGCTTAGCTTCCGAGATCAGACGAGATCGGGCATAGCCAGGTTGGTATGGCCATAAGCGAAGGAGGCTGCAAAGAGAGGGCTATTTAAAGATCAGCCACTATTATCGCCAGTGCATTATATAAGTAGGGAAGGAAACCCAAAAGCTTACAGCACCTGGTATTCCCAAAAGTACTAACCAGGCCTATTAGATAATTACTGAAATAATTCAAAAGTACTAACCTGGCCCAAACCTGCTTACATTCTGAGATCGGGCATTGACTCTTTTTTTTTTTTCTTTTTTTTTTGCAAGATTATTGGACAATTAGTGAAAATTTCCTAAAGTACTAACCAGGCCTATTAGATAATTATTGAAAAAATCCAAAAGTACTAACCTGGCCCAAACCTGCTTACATTCCGAGATCGGGCATTGACTCTTTTTTTTTTTTTTGCAAGATTATTGGACAATTAGTGAACATTTCCAAAAGTACTAACCAGGCCTATTAGATAACTACTGAAAAAATCCAAAAGTACTAACCTGGCCCAAACCTGCTTAGATTTGGAGATCAGTGGAGATCGGGCATAGCCAGGATGGTATGGCCATAAGCGAAGGAGGCTGCAAAGAGAGGGCTATTTAAAGATCAGCCACTATAATCGCCAGTGCTTTATATAAGTAGGGAAGGAAACCCAAAAGCTTACAGCACCTGGTATTCCCAAAAGTACTAACCAGGCCTATTAGATAATTACTGAAAAAATCCAAAAGTACTAACCTGGCCCAAACCTGCTTACATTCTGAGATCAGGCATTGACTCTTTTTTTTTTTTTTTGCAAGATTATTGGACAATTAGTGAACATTTCCAAAAGTACTAACCAGGCCTATTAGATAACTACTGAAAAAATCCAAAAGTACTAACCTGGCCCAAACCTGCTTAGATTTGGAGATCAGTGGAGATCGGGCATAGCCAGGATGGTATGGCCATAAGCGAAGGAGGCTGCAAAGAGAGGGCTATTTAAAGATCAGCCACTATAATCGCCAGTGCTTTATATAAGTAGGGAAGGAAACCCAAAAGCTTACAGCACCTGGTATTCCCAGGCGGTCTCCCATCCAAGTACTAACCAGGCCCAAACCTGCTTAGCTTCCGAGATCAGACGAGATCGGGCATAGCCAGGTTGGTATGGCCATAAGCGAAGGAGGCTGCAAAGAGAGGGCTATTTAAAGATCAGCCACTATTATCGCCAGTGCATTATATAAGTAGGGAAGGAAACCCAAAAGCTTACAGCACCTGGTATTCCCAAAAGTACTAACCAGGCCTATTAGATAATTACTGAAATAATTCAAAAGTACTAACCTGGCCCAAACCTGCTTACATTCTGAGATCGGGCATTGACTCTTTTTTTTTTTTCTTTTTTTTTTGCAAGATTATTGGACAATTAGTGAAAATTTCCTAAAGTACTAACCAGGCCTATTAGATAATTATTGAAAAAATCCAAAAGTACTAACCTGGCCCAAACCTGCTTACATTCCGAGATCGGGCATTGACTCTTTTTTTTTTTTTTGCAAGATTATTGGACAATTAGTGAAAATTTCCTAAAGTACTAACCAGGCCTATTAGATATTTACTGAAAAAATCCAAAAGTACTAACCTGGCCCAAAACTGCTAACATTCTGAGGTCGGGCATTGACTCTTTTTTTTTTTTTTGCAAGATTACTTGACAATTAGTGAAAATTTCCAAAAGTACTAACCAGGCCTATTAGATAATTACTGAAAAAATCCAAAAGTACTAACCTGGCCCAAACCATTCTGAGTTCGGGCATTGACTCTTTTTTCTTTTTTTTTGCAAGATTATTGGACAATAAGTGAAAATTTCCAAAAGTACTAACCAGGCCTATTAGATAATTACTGAAAAAATCCAAAAGTACTAACCTGGCCCAAACCTGCTTACATTCTGAGATCGGGCATTGACTCTTTTTTTTTTTTTTGCAAGATTATTGGACAATTAGTGAAAATTTCCAAAAGTACTAACCAGGCCTATTAGATAATTACTGAAAAAATCCAAAAGTACTAACCTGGCCCAAACCTGCTTACATTCTGAGATCGGGGATTGACTGTTTTTTTTTTTTTTGTAAGATTATTGGACAATTAGTGAAAATTTCCAAAAGTACTAACCAGGCCTATTAGATAATTACTGAAAAAATCCAAAAGTACTAACCTGGCCCAAACCTGCTTAGATTTGGAGATCAGTTGAGATCGGGCATAGCCAGGATGGTATGGCCATAAGCGAAGGAGGCTGCAAAGAAAGGGCTATTTAAAGATCAGCCACTATAATCGCCAGTGCATTATATAAGTAGGGAAGGAAACCCAAAAGCTTACAGCACCTGGTATTCCCAAAAGTACTAACCAGGCCTATTAGATAATTACTGAAAAAATCCAAAAGTACTAACCTGGCCCAAACCTGCTTACATTCTGAGATCAGGCATTGACTCTTTTTTTTTTTTTTGCAAGATTATTGGACAATTTGTGAAAATTTCCAAAAGTACTAACCAGGCCTATTAGATAATTACTGAAAAAATCCAAAAGTACTAACCTGGCCCAAACCTGCTTAGATTTGGAGATCAGTTGAGATCGGGCATAGCCAGGATGGTATGGCCATAAGCGAAGGAGGCTGCAAAGAGACGGCTATTTAAAGATCAGCCACTATAATCGCCAGTGCTTTATATAAGTAGGGAAGGAAACCCAAAAGCTTACAGCACCTGGTATTCCCAGGCGGTCTCCCATCCAAGTACTAACCAGGCCCAAACCTGCTTAGCTTCCGAGATCAGACTAGATCGGGCTTAGCCAGGTTGGTATGGCCGTAAGCGAAGGAGGCTGCAAAGAGAGGGATATTTAAAGATCAGCCACTATAATCGCCAGTGCATTATATAAGTAGGGAAGGAAACCCAAAAGCTTACAGCACCTGGTATTCCCAAAAGTACTAACCAGGCCTATTAGATAATTACTGAAAAAATCCAAAAGTACTAACCTGGCCCAAACCTGCTTACATTCTGAGATCGGGCATTGACTCTTTTTTTGTTTTGTTTTTGCAAGATTATTGGACAATTAGTGAAAATTTCCTAAAGTACTAACCAGGCCTATTAGATAATTACTGAAAAAATCCAAAAGTACTAACCTGGCCCAAACCTGCTCAGATTTGGAGATCAGTTGAGATCGGGCATAGCCAGGATGGTATGGCCATAAGCGAAGGAGGCTGCAAAGAGAGGGCTATTTAAAGATCAGCCACTATAATCGCCAGTGCTTTATATAAGTAGGGAAGGAAACCCAAAAGCTTACAGCTTCTGGTATTCCCAGGCGGTCTCCCATCCAAGTACTAACCAGGCCCAAACCTGCTTAGCTTCCGAGATCAGACGAGATCTGGCATAGCCAGGTTGGTATGGCCGTAAGCAAAGGAGGCTGCAAAGAGAGGGCTATTTAAAGATCAGCCACTATAATCGCCGGTGCTTTATATAAGTAGGGAAGGAAACCCGAAAGCTTACAGCACCTGGTATTCCCAGGCGGTCTCCCATCCAAGTACTAACCAGGCCCAAACCTGCTTAGCTTCCGAGATCAGACGAGATCGGGCATAGCCAGGTTGGTATGGCCATAAGCGAAGGAGGCTGCAAAGAGAGGGCTATTTAAAGATCAGCCACTATTATCGCCAGTGCATTATATAAGTAGGGAAGGAAACCCAAAAGCTTACAGCACCTGGTATTCCCAAAAGTACTAACCAGGCCTATTAGATAATTACTGAAATAATTCAAAAGTACTAACCTGGCCCAAACCTGCTTACATTCTGAGATCGGGCATTGACTCTTTTTTTTTTTCTTTTTTTTTTGCAAGATTATTGGACAATTAGTGAAAATTTCCTAAAGTACTAACCAGGCCTATTAGATAATTATTGAAAAAATCCAAAAGTACTAACCTGGCCCAAACCTGCTTACATTCCGAGATCGGGCATTGACTCTTTTTTTTTTTTTGCAAGATTATTGGACAATTAGTGAAAATTTCCTAAAGTACTAACCAGGCCTATTAGATATTTACTGAAAAAATCCAAAAGTACTAACCTGGCCCAAAACTGCTAACATTCTGAGGTCGGGCATTGACTCTTTTTTTTTTTTTTGCAAGATTACTTGACAATTAGTGAAAATTTCCAAAAGTACTAACCAGGCCTATTAGATAATTACTGAAAAAATCCAAAAGTACTAACCTGGCCCAAACCATTCTGAGTTCGGGCATTGACTCTTTTTTCTTTTTTTTTGCAAGATTATTGGACAATAAGTGAAAATTTCCAAAAGTACTAACCAGGCCTATTAGATAATTACTGAAAAAATCCAAAAGTACTAACCTGGCCCAAACCTGCTTACATTCTGAGATCGGGCATTGACTCTTTTTTTTTTTTTTGCAAGATTATTGGACAATTAGTGAAAATTTCCAAAAGTACTAACCAGGCCTATTAGATAATTACTGAAAAAATCCAAAAGTACTAACCTGGCCCAAACCTGCTTACATTCTGAGATCGGGGATTGACTGTTTTTTTTTTTTTTGTAAGATTATTGGACAATTAGTGAAAATTTCCAAAAGTACTAACCAGGCCTATTAGATAATTACTGAAAAAATCCAAAAGTACTAACCTGGCCCAAACCTGCTTAGATTTGGAGATCAATTGAGATCGGGCATAGCCAGGATGGTATGGCCATAAGCGAAGGAGGCTGCAAAGAAAGGGCTATTTAAAGATCAGCCACTATAATCGCCAGTGCATTATATAAGTAGGGAAGGAAACCCAAAAGCTTACAGCACCTGGTATTCCCAAAAGTACTAACCAGGCCTATTAGATAATTACTGAAAAAATCCAAAAGTACTAACCTGGCCCAAACCTGCTTACATTCTGAGATCAGGCATTGACTCTTTTTTTTTTTTTTGCAAGATTATTGGACAATTTGTGAAAATTTCCAAAAGTACTAACCAGGCCTATTAGATAATTACTGAAAAAATCCAAAAGTACTAACCTGGCCCAAACCTGCTTAGATTTGGAGATCAGTTGAGATCGGGCATAGCCAGGATGGTATGGCCATAAGCGAAGGAGGCTGCAAAGAGACGGCTATTTAAAGATCAGCCACTATAATCGCCAGTGCTTTATATAAGTAGGGAAGGAAACCCAAAAGCTTACAGCACCTGGTATTCCCAGGCGGTCTCCCATCCAAGTACTAACCAGGCCCAAACCTGCTTAGCTTCCGAGATCAGACTAGATCGGGCTTAGCCAGGTTGGTATGGCCGTAAGCGAAGGAGGCTGCAAAGAGAGGGATATTTAAAGATCAGCCACTATAATCGCCAGTGCATTATATAAGTAGGGAAGGAAACCCAAAAGCTTACAGCACCTGGTATTCCCAAAAGTACTAACCAGGCCTATTAGATAATTACTGAAAAAATCCAAAAGTACTAACCTGGCCCAAACCTGCTTACATTCTGAGATCGGGCATTGACTCTTTTTTTGTTTTGTTTTTGCAAGATTATTGGACAATTAGTGAAAATTTCCTAAAGTACTAACCAGGCCTATTAGATAATTACTGAAAAAATCCAAAAGTACTAACCTGGCCCAAACCTGCTCAGATTTGGAGATCAGTTGAGATCGGGCATAGCCAGGATGGTATGGCCATAAGCGAAGGAGGCTGCAAAGAGAGGGCTATTTAAAGATCAGCCACTATAATCGCCAGTGCTTTATATAAGTAGGGAAGGAAACCCAAAAGCTTACAGCTTCTGGTATTCCCAGGCGGTCTCCCATCCAAGTACTAACCAGGCCCAAACCTGCTTAGCTTCCGAGATCAGACGAGATCTGGCATAGCCAGGTTGGTATGGCCGTAAGCAAAGGAGGCTGCAAAGAGAGGGCTATTTAAAGATCAGCCACTATAATCGCCAGTGCTTTATATAAGTAGGGAAGGAAACCCGAAAGCTTACAGCACCTGGTATTCCCAGGCGGTCTCCCATCCAAGTACTAACCAGGCCCAAACCTGCTTAGCTTCCGAGATCAGACGAGATCGGGCATAGCCAGGTTGGTATGGCCGTAAGCGAAGGAGGCTGCAAAGAGAGGGCTATTTAAAGATCAGCCACTATTATCGCCAGTGCATTATATAAGTAGGGAAGGAAACCCAAAAGCTTACAGCACCTGGTATTCCCAAAAGTACTAACCAGGCCTATTAGATAATTACTGAAAAAATCCAAAAGTACTAACCTGGCCCAAACCTGCTTACATTCTGAGGTCGGGCATTCACTCTTTTATTTTTTTTGCAAGATTACTGGACAATTAGTGAAAATTTCCAAAAGTACTAAGCAGGCCTATTAGATAATTACTGAAAAAATCCAAAAGTACTAACCTGGCCCAAACCTGCTTACATTCTGAGATCGGGCATTCACTCTTTTATTTTTTTTGCAAGATTATTGGACAATTAGTGAAAATTTCCAAAAGTACTAACCAGGCCTATTAGATAACTACTAAAAAAATCCAAAAGTACTAACCTGGCCCAAACCTGCTTACATTCTGAGATCGGGTATTGACTCTTTTTTGTTTTTTTACAAGATTATTAGACAATTAGGGAATTTTTCCAAAAGTACTAACCAGGCCTATTAGATATTTACTGAAAAAGTCCAAAAGTACTAACCTGGCCCAAACCTGCTAACATTCTGAGGTCGGGCATTGACTCTTTTTTTTTTTTTTTTTGCAAGATTATTGGACAATTAGTGAAAATTTCCAAAAGTAATAACCAGGCCTATTAGATAATTACTGAAAAAATCCAAAAGTACTAACCTGGCCCAAACCTGCTTACATTCTGAGATCGGGCATTGACTCTTTTTTCTATTTTTTGCAAGATTATTGGACAATAAGTGAAAATTTCCAAAAGTACTAACCAGGCCTATTAGATAATTACTGAAAAAATCCAAAAGTACTAACCTGGCCCAAACCTGCTTACATTCTGAGATCGGGCATTGACTCTTTTTTTTTTTTTTTTTACAAGATTATTGGACAATTAGTGACAATTTCCAAAAGTACTAACCAGGCCTATTAGATAATTACTGAAAAAGTCCAAAAGTACTAACCTGGCACAAACCTGCTTAGATTTGGAGATCAGTTGAGATCGGGCATAGCCAGGATGGTATGGCCATAAGCGAAGGAGGCTGCAAAGAGAGGGCTATTTAAAGATCAGCCACTATAATCGCCAGTGCATTATATAAGTAGGGAAGGAAACCCAAAAGCTTACAGCACCTGGTATTCCCAAAAGTACTAACCAGGCCTATTGGATAATTACTGAAAAAATCCAAAAGTACTAACCTGGCCCAAACCTGCTTACATTCTGAGATCGGGCATTGACTCTTTTTTGTTTCTTTACAAGATTATTAGACAATTAGTGAATTTTTCCAAAAGTACTAACCAGGCCTATTAGATATTTACTGAAAAAATCCAAAAGTACTAACCTGGCCCAAACCTGCTAACATTCTGAGGTCGGGCATTGACTATTTTTTTTTTTTTTGCAAGATTATTGGACAATTAGTGAAAATTTCCAAAAGTACTAACCAGGCCTATTAGATAATTACTGAAAAATTTCAAAAGTACTAACCTGGCCCAAACCTGCTAACATTCTGAGGTCGGGCATTGACTCTTTTTTTTTTTTTGCAAGATTATTGGACAATTAGTGAAAATTTCCAAAAGTACTAACCAGGCCTATTAGATAATTACTGAAAAAATCCAAAAGTACTAACCTGGCCCAAACCTGCTTAGCTTCCGAGATCAGACGAGATCAGCATAGCCAGGTTGGAATGGCCGTAAGCGAACGAGGCTGCAAAGAGAGGGCTATTTAAAGATCAGCCACTACAATCACCAGTGCATTATATAAGTAGGGAAGGAAACCCAAAAGCTTACAGCACCTGGTATTCCCAAAAGTACTAACCAGGCCTATTAGATAATTACTGAAGAAATCCAAAAGTACTAACCTGGCCCAAACCTGCTTACATTCTGACATCGGGCATTGACTCTTTTTTGTTTTTTTACAAGATTATTAGACAATTAGTGAATTTTTCCAAAAGTACTAACCAGGCCTATTAGATATTTACTGAAAAAATCCAAAAGTACTAACCTGGCTCAAACCTGCTAACATTCTGAGGTCGGGCATTGACTCTTTTTTTTTTTTTTTGCAAGATTATTGGACAATTAGTGAAAATTTCCAAAAGTACAAACAAGGCCTATTAGATAATTACTGAAAAAATCCAAAAGTACTAACCTGGCCCAAACCTGCTTACATTTGGAGATCAGTTGAGATCGGGCATAGCCAGGATGGTATGGCCATAAGCGAAGGAAGCTGCAAAGAGAGGGCTATTTAAAGATCAGCCACTATAATCGCCAGTGCTTTATATAAGTAGGGAAGGAAACCCAAAAGCTTACAGCACCTGGTATTCCCAAAAGTACTAAACAAGCCTATTAGATAATTACTGAAAAATCCAAAACTACTAACCTGGCCCAAACCTGCTTACATTCTGAGATCGGGCATTGACTCTTTTTTTTTTTTTTTTTTTTTTGCAAGATTATTGGACAATTAGTGAAAATTTCCTAAAGTACTAACCAGGCCTATTAGATAATTATTGAAAAAATCCAAAAGTACTAACCTGGCCCAAACCTGCTTACATTCCGAGATCGGGCATTGACTCGTTTTTTTTTTTTTTTGCAAGATTATTGGACAATTAGTGAACATTTCCAAAAGTACTAACCAGGCCTATTAGATAATTACTGAAAAAATCCAAAAGTACTAACCTGGCCCAAACCTGCTTACATTCTGAGATCGGGCTTTGACTCTTTTTTTTTTTGCAAGATTATTGGACAATTAGTGAAAATATCCTAAAGTACTAACCAGGCCTATTAGATAATTACTGAAAAAATCCAAAAGTACTAACCTGGCCCAAACCTGCTTAGATTTGGAGATCAGTTGAGATCGGGCATAGCCAGGATGGTATGGCCATAAGCGAAGGAGGCTGCAAAGAGAGGGCTATTTAAAGATCAGCCACTATAATCGCCAGTGCTTTTAATAAGTAGGGAAGGAAACCCAAAAGCTTACAGCACCTGGTATTCCCAGGCGGTCTCCCATCCAAGTACTAACCAGGCCCAAACCTGCTTAGCTTCCGAGATCAGACGAGATCGGCATAGCCAGGTTGGAATGGCCGTAAGCGAACGAGGCTGCAAAGAGAGGGCTATTTAAAGATCAGCCACTACAATCACCAGTGCATTATATAAGTAGGGAAGGAAACCCAAAAGCTTACAGCACCTGGTATTCCCAAAAGTACTAACCAGGCCTATTAGATAATTACTGAAAAAATCCAAAAGTACTAACCTGGCCCAAACCTGCTTACATTCTGACATCGGGCATTGACTCTTTTTTGTTTTTTTACAAGATTATTAGACAATTAGTGAATTTTTCCAAAAGTACTAACCAGGCCTATTAGATATTTACTGAAAAAATCCAAAAGTACTAACCTGGCTCAAACCTGCTAACATTCTGAGGTCGGGCATTGACTCTTTTTTTTTTTTTGCAAGATTATTGGACAATTAGTGAAAATTTCCAAAAGTACAAACAAGGCCTATTAGATAATTACTGAAAAAATCCAAAAGTACTAACCTGGCCCAAACCTGCTTACATTTGGAGATCAGTTGAGATCGGGCATAGCCAGGATGGTATGGCCATAAGCGAAGGAGGCTGCAAAGAGAGGGCTATTTAAAGATCAGCCACTATAATCGCCAGTGCTTTATATAAGTAGGGAAGGAAACCCAAAAGCTTACAGCACCTGGTATTCCCAGGCGGTCTCCCATCCAAGTACTAACCTGGCCCAAACCTGCTTAGCTTCCGAGATCAGACGAGATCGGCATAGCCAGGTTGGAATGGCCGTAAGCGAACGAGGCTGCAAAGAGAGGGCTATTTAAAGATCAGCCACTACAATCACCAGTGCATTACATAAGTAGGGAAGGAAACCCAAAAGCTTACAGCACCTGGTATTCCCAAAAGTACTAACCAGGCCTATTAGATAATTACTGAAAAAATCCAAAAGTACTAACCTGGCCCAAACCTGCTTACATTCTGACATCGGGCATTGACTCTTTTTTGTTTTTTTACAAGATTATTAGACAATTAGGGAATTTTTCCAAAAGTACTAACCAGGCCTATTAGATATTTACTGAAAAAATCCAAAAGTACTAACCTGGCTCAAACCTGCTAACATTCTGAGGTCGGGCATTGACTCTTTTTTTTTTTTTTGCAAGATTATTGGACAATTAGTGAAAATTTCCAAAAGAACTAACAAGGCCTATTAGATAATTACTGAAAAAAACCCAAAGTACTAACCTAGCCCAAACCTGCTTACATTTGGAGATCAGTTGAGATCGGGCATAGCCAGGATGGTATGGCCATAAGCGAAGGAGGCTGCAAAGAGAGGGCTATTTAAAGATCAGCCACTATAATCGCCAGTGCTTTATATAAGTAGGGAAGGAAACCCAAAAGCTTACAGCACCTGGTATTCCCAGGCGATCTCCCATCCAAGTACTAACCAGGCCCAAACCTGCTTAGCTTCCGAGATCAGACGAGATCGGGCATTTTTTTTTTTTTTTTTTTTTTTTTATTATCAAAAGTATCAAATCAAATACAATTTACATTCAAAATAGAGTATCATAGTCATCAAATAATTACATAAACACAAGAACTTGTCTATTCCTTCGCCAATAATTTGCATACATACCTACAATTATATGCTTAATTATCATGACATTTTTCCCTTTTCGTTTTAGAAATTTATGCTTAAACTTCCTTCGTCATCTACACCTACAAGACCACATCCATTAATGAAAACTTTT
This sequence comes from Carassius carassius, assembly GCF_963082965.1. Taxonomy (NCBI): domain Eukaryota; kingdom Metazoa; phylum Chordata; class Actinopteri; order Cypriniformes; family Cyprinidae; genus Carassius; species Carassius carassius. The sequence goes on from NC_081763.1 coordinate 791,462, forward strand.
TCAAACACATCTTGGCTAAGATATTTCCACATTAGAAAGACATTCTTTCTCATCACTGTTTTAAACATCACAGTAATGTCCACATTTTTCCCTTCAAAATATGCCAAATTCCTTCTTGCCCAAATTGCATATCTTGCATGACTTAAAATGTAATTACACAAATTAACCTTCCAATCTTTACAATTATTACATTCACCAAATAAAAACATTTTCCTCCATTCATCTCCTTCTATCTCTTTTCCCCAGTCATCCTCTATCAATTTCTTCAGTTTTTCATGAAATATGTCTAGCTCTTTACATTCAAAAAATATATGCATTAACGTTTCTGTATCAGTTTTACATACATCACATTCTCTATTCACATTCTTATTAATTTGATGAATCACCACCTTTGTGTATATTCTATTATGTCTTAATTTAAAGTCTAAGTTTTCACACTCCAGTCCGTTATACTTCACACTTAAGTTCTTCCATATTGACTTTACATTAAATCCTGGAAACAGTTTTTGCCACACAGCTTCTGATGCAGGCACCTTAATATAATTGTCCACAAAAAAGTTATATATTGTTTTCGTCGTTATATCTGTCAGACATTTCTTTTCACCATTTTTCCCAACAATAAACATTTCTGGCATTCCCCAGTTCCCCGGTTTAGCTGTCTCTCTCTCAATCATTTCAACCCAAATCCTGGGCAGACTTGTTTTAATATTTTCACATACAGAATCCACTTTTGATTTTTCAATTTCGTCATCCCATTCCAACACGTAATCATAAATAGCTCTATTTGGCAAAAAACCTTTCACATATTCATATACCATATCCTTTAATTGTCTTACTCCCGCTTTCATGTATAGTCTATTATAAAACATTGTCCCATTCATTCTTATCTTTGGATTAAGAAAAATTGGCTGCTTGTGTATTTGATTTATATTTTCACAATCATATTTCACGTCCATTACAAACTCTGCCCATGCACTAAATACTTCTTGATAAAATAAGGGTATATTTTCAAACATTGGCTTCTTTAAAGCCATGAATACCCCTTCTTCACCACATCCACTACTTTTATCCAAAAAGTCTCTCATGAAACCTTTCCATCCATACTGCACTTTATCATATAAATACTTCTTCATTGTTTTCACTCTTATTGCTTTTCTTTTAACCTCTAAATCAATCAACTTTAAACCTCCTCCTGTGTAGTCTGCTATTAATGTATTTTTTGATATTTTAACCCCTTTCCCTCCCCATAAAAAATTATTAAGCACCTCCTTCATCTCATTTACCACCCAAACTGGCAAGTCAACTGCACCCAATACATAATTACATTTGGTAAGCAGCAAGGAATTAAACACTATTACTTTACCCCTCAGTGTTAATTCTCTTAATTTCCAAAAACGTAGAACTTGTTTTATTTTATTTAAAATCCCTGTCCAAGTAGCATCTCTTGCTTCTTTTGCATTAACTCCTATATTAACTCCTAAAATCCTTGTGTATTCTTTTGTGACTTTAAAATTATTTTCACACCCGCTCATATCTATCCCACCTATACTCATTATTTCAGATTTTTCAATATTAATTTTTGCTCCTGACGCTTTCCCATATGTTTCAACATGTTTCATTATTCTTTTTATACTCTCCATATCTCTTACAGTAAATGTTGTGTCATCTGCATACTGGTGAATTAAACTCAGTCCCCCATGTGGTACTGGAATTCCTCTTATTTCCCCATCTCTCTTTACCAGTGTCGCTAGTGGCTCAACTGATATTGAATACAGCATAGCAGAAAGTGGGCATCCTTGCCTCACTGATCTTTCTAGTGGAAAAGGATTTGTTAAAACACCATTTACTTTTACACAGCTTTTTGCATTACAATATAATAAATTTATCCACCTCAGAATCCTCTCCCCAAACCCAAATTTCCTCATTGCTTGTTCCATAAAACAGTGCTCTACCCTATCAAAGGCTTTATTTAGATCCATACAAAAAATCAAACCTCCTTCCCTATCATTAACCATACTATCCACTACATCCCTTATTGTACATATTGTATCTGTAATGTCTCTTCCTGGTATACTGTATGCTTGATTTGGCGATATTATACTGCCCACTACTCCTTTTATTCTATTGGCTAAAACTTTTGTCAAAATTTTATAATCAGTGTTTAAAAGACTTAAAGGTCTATAATTTCCCAATTTAAGCGGACTACCCTTATTCTTATAAAGAATATTAATTACGCCCAAGCTCATTGATTCTGGTATCTCCCTTCTTTCTTCCATACTCCTGAATACTTTAATCAATATAGGTGCTAAAATATCTATGAATGTCTTGTAGAATTCATGCGTTAAACCATCTGATCCTGGACTTTTATTCGGCTTTGTTTGTCTTATTGCTTCTTTTATTTCTTCAATACGTATATCACTGTCACACATACTTCTTTCTTCATCAGTTAAACTAGCACTTACAGTATTTAAAACTACATCCACACATTCTTGTTTTACATTTTCTTTCTTGAAGAGTTTCTTATAAAATGATTCTACCACATCTATAATTTCTACATAATCTGTTACCTTTTTCCCTTCTTCATTTTCCAATTCTGTAATATATTTTTTCCTCTGTTTTTTTTTCTCTAGATTCAGAAAGTACTTTGTGCACCTTTCCCCCTCCACCGCATACTGTGCCCTGCTCCTTACTATTGCACCCTCGCACTTTTCCTTTTCAAACATCTCCATTTCTGCTTTTATCCTAAAGAAATGTTCTTTTGAGTACTCAGGGTTGTTTTCTATTTTCTCTGCTTCTTTCTCCAACATATTTCCCATGTCCTCCATTGCCCTCATTCTCATAAAATGCCTCTGCTTTGAGTACCTTATACTTCTTTTTTGTATTTTCCTTTTCATTATTTCCCACCACTCACAGACATTCTCTTCAAATAATGAGTTTTCCGTTTCACACTTTATACATCTGTAAATACTTTTCCTGTACTCTTCTTCCGTTAGTAAAGATGAATTCAGACACCACATCCCCCCACCACTTGTTTCCTTATTTCCAGCCATCTTTACTGTCATGACAGCATGATCACTTACTCCAATAAACTTATATCTCACATTTTTCACATAATATAATATTTCTCTTTTAACTAAACACAGATCTATTCGACTTTGTTTTAAGTTTCCCAGCACCATTTGCCTTCTTGAAAATTCCTTTTTAAATGGGTTCTCCTCTCTCCAGGCATCTACCATATCCTCACTTTGCATTAATTTGTTTAAAATCCTTCTAGACACATCTGATTTGAAATTTGCACTTCTAGACACATCTAGTCTTGTGCACCACACATTAAAATCTCCAACCACTATACATTTGCCTGTACATAATGGTTTCATTTGCTCAAAAACTCCTTTTCTTTCGATTTCTACATTAGGTGCATATAAATTAATAAATCTAAAAAGTTCATTGTTGAACATAAAATTTATTCCTAACAGTCTTCCTTTACCATCATTATATATTTCCTTTACATTATACATTTCACCTCTTTTCATCAGAATCGCCACTCCACAAGCCCTCTGATTTCCATGATTTACATAAATTTCATGTTCCCAGATTTTTTTTATATTGACCATTATGTCTTCAGACCAATGTGTCTCTTGTAAACAAATTACATCTGTTTTAAGCTTTCCAATAACCTGCTCAAACTTATTCATTTCTCTGAGACCATTACAGTTCAAGCAGGCAATGCTCATTATGTCACACATTGCATGTATTACAAGTATTAGAAGGAGGCAACACATAAAAAGCCCAAGTTCTTACTTTTTCGCAAAGCATTCTTCACCGCCTTTCATTTTCCTTTTCAGCAACTTGATACTTCCTTCACTTGTGTCCAACTCCTCTCCCAGATTTATCAGTGGAGTCTCCAGAGACTCCCTCACCTCTTCTCTTCTGCTTTCCTTATTCTTTAAGCTTTCATCTTCTTCTTGGTGCCTTGTTCCTTGTTTTTCCTTTTTCCCATCATCCCCTTCACTTTTTCCCCATTTTTTGGTTGCCCCTCCATCTTTCTCTTCAGTCATCTGTACTCTCCCGATTTTCCCGTTACCCTCCTTTAAACTTTCAACAACATCTCTGCTGCTCTCTTTCTCAGCAGTCTGTTGTCCTGCAGTTAAATCTCTTTCACTCCATGCATCCCCTCTTTCCTCTTCCTCCACCGTTAAACCCTGCTCCGACTCTTCATACAGGTCCACGAAGCTTCCCACGCTATCTCCTTCCTCCCGCTCTTCTGAAATTTTGCATACGCAAAATGCAGATCTCATCCTGCAAACGCTACAGTTTCCCTCATTGCATTCCCTTACATAGTGGCCCTGCATTCCACACCGAAAACATTTAAAGCTTGGACAGTCTCTCACTATGTGTCCAGGTTGAATGCACAGACGGCAAACTTTAACCTGTCTGTCATGTATGACTCGAAAGTGCTCAGTTCCTCCCAAAGTCTCAAACTTTGTTGAGTATGGCAGCGATTTAACAGTATCTGTGAACTTGACTTTCAAGAATCTCGTTCCATCAGCAATGTCAGTCCCTGGCCACATTCTCCTTTTAATAGTTGAAACTGCTGTCACTCCCCAATCTGTTAGCTTTCCCTTTATCTCCTCATCTTGAATATAAGTCGGCAGATTTAGGAATGAAACCACCATCTCATTATTGCTTATTTCCTTCGCCATCACCCTACTATTCTTTATCTTTAGCCCATCCAAAATTTTGTCTTTTCCATTCTCTTCTTTCATTGTCAGTTCATATTCTCTTGGATTTTTATATCTACAACCAATTACCACTCCACAATCTTCTCTTATTTTTTTCAGTAGCTCCATCATCTTAATTCTGTCTTCCCCAACAATCTCCACCAACACAGTTAATTTCTTATCATAGTTTTGTCTTCTTGATTCATCTTCATTTTCTCCCATATTCCATCTACCTTTTCCTTTGTCCATGTCTGTGTTATCAGCCCGTATCATTTAGCAACTCAAAATAAAAAGAGATAAGATCCCCAAACAGCAAAAAGCTGTTTGGGGAATAAAGCAAAAAATCTTCTTTTTTTTCTTTTTTAAATAAAGATATCAAAACAAACCAAAATGTCTAAATTTTTGTACAAACAAATACTCTCCACGTGCTCTCTGCACCAATACTTCCACTTCCTGAATAGCTCAATTGCGCCTTCAGGTTGGTATGGCCGTAAGCGAAGGAGGCTGCAAAGAGAGGGCTATTTAAAGATCTGCCACTATAATCGCCAGTGCATTATATAAGTAGGGAAGGAAACCCAAAAGCTTACAGCACCTGGTATTCCCAAAAGTACTAACCAGGCCTATTATATAATTACTGAAAAAATCCAAAAGTACTAACCTGGCCCAAACCTGCTTACATTCTGAGATCGGGCATTGACTCTTTTTTGTTTTTTTACAAGATTATTGGACAATTAGTGAATTTTTCCAAAAGTACTAACCAGGCCTATTAGATATTTACTGAAAAAATCCAAAAGTACTAACCTGGCCCAAAACTGCTAACATTCTGAGATCGGGCATTGACTCTTTTTTTTTTTTTTTGCAAGATTACTTGACAATTAGTGAAAATTTCCAAAAGTACTAACCAGGCCTATTAGATAATTACTGAAAAAATCCAAAAGTACTAACCTGGCCCAAACCTGCTTACATTCTGAGATCGGGCATTGACTGTTTTTTTTTTTTTTTGCAAGATTATTGGACAATTAGTGAACATTTCCAAAAGTACTAACCAGGCCTATTAGATAATTACTGAAAAAATCCAAAAGTACTAACCTGGCCCAAATCTGCTTAGATTTGGAGATCAGTTGAGATCGGGCATAGCCAGGATGGTATGGCCATAAGCGAAGGAGGCTGCAAAGAAAGGGCTATTTAAAGATCAGCCACTATAATCGCCAGTGCATTATATAAGTAGGGAAGGAAACCCAAAAGCTTACAGCACCTGGTATTCCCAAAAGTACTAACCAGGCCTATTAGATAATTACTGAAAAAATCCAAAAGTACTAACCTGGCCCAAACCTGCTTACATTCTGAGATCGGGCATTGACTCTTTTTTTTTTTTTTGCAAGATTATTGGACAATTAGTGAAAATTTCCAAAAGTACTAACCAGGCCTATTAGATAATTACTGAAAAAATCCAAAAGTACTAACCTGGCCCAAACCTGCTTACATTCTGAGATCGGGCATTGACTCTTTTTTTTTTTTTTGCAAGATTATTGGACAATTAGTGAAAATTTCCAAAAGTACTAACCAGGCCTATTAGATAATTACTGAAAAAATCCAAAAGTACTAACCTGGCCCAAACCTGCTTAGATTTGGAGATCAGTTGAGATCGGGCATAGCCAGGATGGTATGGCCATAAGCGAAGGAGGCTGCAAAGAGACGGCTATTTAAAGATCAGCCACTATAATCGCCAGTGCTTTATATAAGTAGGGAAGGAAACCCAAAAGCTTACAGCTCCTGGTATTCCCAAAAGTACTAACCAAGCCTATTAGATAATTACTCAAAAAATCCAAAAGTACTAACCTGGCCCAAACCTGCTTACATTCTGAGATCGGGCATTGACTCTTTTTTTTTTTTTTTTTTGCAAGATTATTGGACAATTAGTGAACATTTCCAAAAGTACTAACCAGGCCTATTAGATAATTACTGAAAAAATCCAAAAGTACTAACCTGGCCCAAAACTGCTTAGATTTGGAGATCAGTTGAGATCGGGCATAGCCAGGATGGTATGGCCATAAGCGAAGGAGGCTGCAAAGAGAGGGCTATTTAAAGATCAGCCACTATAATCGCCAGTGCATTATATAAGTAGGGAAGGAAACCCAAAAGCTTACAGCACCTGGTATTCCCAGGCGGTCTCCCATCCAAGTACTAACCAGGCCCAATCCTGCTTAGCTTCCGAGATCAGACGAGATCGGGCTTAGCCAGGTTGGTATGGCCGTAAGCGAAGGAGGCTGCAAAGAGAGGGATATTTAAAGATCAGCCACTATAATCGCCAGTGCATTATATAAGTAGGGAAGGAAACCCAAAAGCTTACAGCTCCTGGTATTCCCAAAAGTACTAACCAAGCCTATTAGATAATTACTGAAAAAATCCAAAAGTACTAACCTGGCCCAAACCTGCTTACATTCTGAGATCGGGCATTGACTCTTTTTTTTTTTTTTTTTGCAAGATTATTGGACAATTAGTAAACATTTCCAAAAGTACTAACCAGGCCTATTAGATAATTACTGAAAAAATCAAAAAGTACTAACCTGGCCCAAACCTGCTTACATTCTGAGATCGGGCATTCACTCTTTTATTTTTTTTGCAAGATTATTGGACAATTACTGAAAATTTCCAAAAGTACTAACCAGGCCTATTAGATAACTACTAAAAAAATCCAAAAGTACTAACCTGGCCCAAACCTGCTTACATTCTGAGATCGGGCATTGACTCTTTTTTTTTTTTTTTTTGCAAGATTATTGGACAATTAGTGAACATTTCCAAAAGTACTAACCAGGCCTATTAGATAATTACTGAAAAATCAAAAAGTATTAACCTGGCCCAAACCTGCTTACATTCTGAGATCGGGCATTGACTCTTTTTTGTTTTGTTTTTGCAAGATTATTGGACAATTAGTGAAAATTTCCTAAAGTACTAACCAGGCCTATTAGATAATTACTGAAAAAATCCAAAAGTACTAACCTGGCCCAAACCTGCTCAGATTTGGAGATCAGTTGAGATCGGGCATAGCCAGGATGGTATGGCCATAAGCGAAGGAGGCTGCAAAGAGAGGGCTATTTAAAGATCAGCCACTATAATCGCCAGTGCTTTATATAAGTAGGGAAGGAAACCCAAAAGCTTACAGCTTCTGGTATTCCCAGGCGGTCTCCCATCCAAGTACTAACCAGGCCCAAACCTGCTTAGCTTCCGAGATCAGACGAGATCTGGCATAGCCAGGTTGGTATGGCCGTAAGCAAAGGAGGCTGCAAAGAGAGGGCTATTTAAAGATCAGCCACTATAATCGCCAGTGCTTTATATAAGTAGGGAAGGAAACCCGAAAGCTTACAGCACCTGGTATTCCCAAAAGTACTAACCAGGCCTATTAGATAATTACTGAAAAAATCCAAAAGTACTAACCAGGCCTAAACCTGCTTAGCTTCCGAGATCAGACGAGATCGGGCATAGCCAGGTTGGTATGGCCGTAAGCGAAGGAGGCTGCAAAGAGAGGGCTATTTAAAGATCTGCCACTATAATCGCCAGTGCTTTATATAAGTAGGGAAGGAAACCCAAAAGCTTACAGCACCTGGTATTCCCAGGCGGTCTCCCATCCAAGTACTAACCAGGCCCAAACCTGCTTAGCTTCCGAGATCAGACGAGATCGGGCATAGCCAGGTTGGTATGGCCGTAAGCGAAGGAGGCTGCAAAGAGAGGGCTATTTAAAGATCTGCCACTATAATCGCCAGTGCATTATATAAGTAGGGAAGGAAACCCAAAAGCTTACAGCACCTGGTATTCCCAAAAGTACTAACCAGGCCTATTATATAATTACTGAAAAAATCCAAAAGTACTAACCTGGCCCAAACCTGCTTACATTCTGAGATCGGGCATTGACTCTTTTTTGTTTTTTTACAAGATTATTGGACAATTAGTGAATTTTTCCAAAAGTACTAACCAGGCCTATTAGATATTTACTGAAAAAATCCAAAAGTACTAACCTGGCCCAAAACTGCTAACATTCTGAGGTCGGGCATTGACTCTTTTTTTTTTTTTTTGCAAGATTACTTGACAATTAGTGAAAATTTCCAAAAGTACTAACCAGGCCTATTAGATAATTACTGAAAAAATCCAAAAGTACTAACCTGGCCCAAACCTGCTTACATTCTGAGTTCGGGCATTGACTCTTTTTTCTTTTTTTTTGCAAGATTATTGGACAATAAGTGAAAATTTCCAAAAGTACTAACCAGGCCTATTAGATAATTACTGAAAAAATCCAAAAGTACTAACCTGGCCCAAACCTGCTTACATTCTGAGATCGGGCATTGACTCTTTTTTTTTTTTTTTGCAAGATTATTGGACAATTAGTGAAAATTTCCAAAAGTACTAACCAGGCCTATTAGATAATTACTGAAAAAATCCAAAAGTACTAACCTGGCCCAAACCTGCTTACATTCTGAGATCGGGCATTGACTGTTTTTTTTTTTTTTTTGCAAGATTATTGGACAATTAGTGAAAATTTCCAAAAGTACTAACCAGGCCTATTAGATAATTACTGAAAAAATCCAAAAGTACTAACCTGGCCCAAACCTGCTTAGATTTGGAGATCAGTTGAGATCGGGCATAGCCAGGATGGTATGGCCATAAGCGAAGGAGGCTGCAAAGAAAGGGCTATTTAAAGATCAGCCACTATAATCGCCAGTGCATTATATAAGTAGGGAAGGAAACCCAAAAGCTTACAGCACCTGGTATTCCCAAAAGTACTAACCAGGCCTATTAGATAATTACTGAAAAAATCCAAAAGTACTAACCTGGCCCAAACCTGCTTACATTCTGAGATCAGGCATTGACTCTTTTTTTTTTTTTTGCAAGATTATTGGACAATTAGTGAACATTTCCAAAAGTACTAACCAGGCCTATTAGATAACTACTGAAAAAATCCAAAAGTACTAACCTGGCCCAAACCTGCTTAGATTTGGAGATCAGTGGAGATCTGGCATAGCCAGGATGGTATGGCCATAAGCGAAGGAGGCTGCAAAGAGAGGGCTATTTAAAGATCAGCCACTATAATCGCCAGTGCTTTATATAAGTAGGGAAGGAAACCCAAAAGCTTACAGCACCTGGTATTCCCAGGCGGTCTCCCATCCAAGTACTAACCAGGCCCAAACCTGCTTAGCTTCCGAGATCAGACGAGATCGGGCATAGCCAGGTTGGTATGGCCATAAGCGAAGGAGGCTGCAAAGAGAGGGCTATTTAAAGATCAGCCACTATAATCGCCAGTGCATTATATAAGTAGGGAAGGAAACCCAAAAGCTTACAGCACCTGGTATTCCCAAAAGTACTAACCAGGCCTATTAGATAATTACTGAAATAATTCAAAATACTAACCTGGCCCAAACCTGCTTACATTCTGAGATCGGGCATTGACTCTTTTTTTTTTTTCTTTTTTTTTTGCAAGATTATTGGACAATTAGTGAAAATTTCCTAAAGTACTAACCAGGCCTATTAGATAATTATTGAAAAAATCCAAAAGTACTAACCTGGCCCAAACCTGCTTACATTCCGAGATCGGGCATTGACTCTTTTTTTTTTTTTTGCAAGATTATTGGACAATTAGTGAAAATTTCCTAAAGTACTAACCAGGCCTATTAGATATTTACTGAAAAAATCCAAAAGTACTAACCTGGCCCAAAACTGCTAACATTCTGAGGTCGGGCATTGACTCTTTTTTTTTTTTTTGCAAGATTACTTGACAATTAGTGAAAATTTCCAAAAGTACTAACCAGGCCTATTAGATAATTACTGAAAAAATCCAAAAGTACTAACCTGGCCCAAACCATTCTGAGTTCGGGCATTGACTCTTTTTTCTTTTTTTTTGCAAGATTATTGGACAATAAGTGAAAATTTCCAAAAGTACTAACCAGGCCTATTAGATAATTACTGAAAAAATCCAAAAGTACTAACCTGGCCCAAACCTGCTTACATTCTGAGATCGGGCATTGACTCTTTTTTTTTTTTTTTGCAAGATTATTGGACAATTAGTGAAAATTTCCAAAAGTACTAACCAGGCCTATTAGATAATTACTGAAAAAATCCAAAAGTACTAACCTGGCCCAAACCTGCTTACATTCTGAGATCGGGGATTGACTGTTTTTTTTTTTTTTGTAAGATTATTGGACAATTAGTGAAAATTTCCAAAAGTACTAACCAGGCCTATTAGATAATTACTGAAAAAATCCAAAAGTACTAACCTGGCCCAAACCTGCTTAGATTTGGAGATCAGTTGAGATCGGGCATAGCCAGGATGGTATGGCCATAAGCGAAGGAGGCTGCAAAGAAAGGGCTATTTAAAGATCAGCCACTATAATCGCCAGTGCATTATATAAGTAGGGAAGGAAACCCAAAAGCTTACAGCACCTGGTATTCCCAAAAGTACTAACCAGGCCTATTAGATAATTACTGAAAAAATCCAAAAGTACTAACCTGGCCCAAACCTGCTTACATTCTGAGATCAGGCATTGACTCTTTTTTTTTTTTTTGCAAGATTATTGGACAATTTGTGAAACTTTCCAAAAGTACTAACCAGGCCTATTAGATAATTACTGAAAAAATCCAAAAGTACTAACCTGGCCCAAACCTGCTTAGATTTGGAGATCAGTTGAGATCGGGCATAGCCAGGATGGTATGGCCATAAGCGAAGGAGGCTGCAAAGAGACGGCTATTTAAAGATCAGCCACTATAATCGCCAGTGCTTTATATAAGTAGGGAAGGAAACCCAAAAGCTTACAGCACCTGGTATTCCCAGGCGGTCTCCCATCCAAGTACTAACCAGGCCCAAACCTGCTTAGCTTCCGAGATCCGACTAGATCGGGCTTAGCCAGGTTGGTATGGCCGTAAGCGAAGGAGGCTGCAAAGAGAGGGATATTTAAAGATCAGCCACTATAATCGCCAGTGCATTATATAAGTAGGGAAGGAAACCCAAAAGCTTACAGCACCTGGTATTCCCAAAAGTACTAACCAGGCCTATTAGATAATTACTGAAAAAATCCAAAAGTACTAACCTGGCCCAAACCTGCTTACATTCTGAGATCGGGCATTGACTCTTTTTTTGTTTTGTTTTTGCAAGATTATTGGACAATTAGTGAAAATTTCCTAAAGTACTAACCAGGCCTATTAGATAATTACTGAAAAAATCCAAAAGTACTAACCTGGCCCAAACCTGCTCAGATTTGGAGATCAGTTGAGATCGGGCATAGCCAGGATGGTATGGCCATAAGCGAAGGAGGCTGCAAAGAGAGGGCTATTTAAAGATCAGCCACTATAATCGCCAGTGCTTTATATAAGTAGGGAAGGAAACCCAAAAGCTTACAGCTTCTGGTATTCCCAGGCGGTCTCCCATCCAAGTACTAACCAGGCCCAAACCTGCTTAGCTTCCGAGATCAGACGAGATCTGGCATAGCCAGGTTGGTATGGCCGTAAGCAAAGGAGGCTGCAAAGAGAGGGCTATTTAAAGATCAGCCACTATAATCGCCAGTGCTTTATATAAGTAGGGAAGGAAACCCGAAAGCTTACAGCACCTGGTATTCCCAGGCGGTCTCCCATCCAAGTACTAACCAGGCCCAAACCTGCTTAGCTTCCGAGATCAGACGAGATCGGGCATAGCCAGGTTGGTATGGCCGTAAGCGAAGGAGGCTGCAAAGAGAGGGCTATTTAAAGATCAGCCACTATAATCGCCAGTGCATTATATAAGTAGGGAAGGAAACCCAAAAGCTTACAGCACCTGGTATTCCCAAAAGTACTAACCAGGCCTATTAGATAATTACTGAAAAAATCCAAAAGTACTAACCTGGCCCAAACCTGCTTACATTCTGAGGTCGGGCATTCACTCTTTTATTTTTTTTGCAAGATTACTGGACAATTAGTGAAAATTTCCAAAAGTACTAACCAGGCCTATTAGATAATTACTGAAAAAATCCAAAAGTACTAACCTGGCCCAAACCTGCTTACATTCTGAGATCGGGCATTCACTCTTTTATTTTTTTTGCAAGATTATTGGACAATTAGTGAAAATTTCCAAAAGTACTAACCAGGCCTATTAGATAACTACTAAAAAAATCCAAAAGTACTAACCTGGCCCAAACCTGCTTACATTCTGAGATCGGGCATTGACTCTTTTTTGTTTTTTTACAAGATTATTAGACAATTAGGGAATTTTTCCAAAAGTACTAACCAGGCCTATTAGATATTTACTGAAAAAGTCCAAAAGTACTAACCTGGCCCAAACCTGCTAACATTCTGAGGTCGGGCATTGACTCTTTTTTTTTTTTTTTTGCAAGATTATTGGACAATTAGTGAAAATTTCCAAAAGTAATAACCAGGCCTATTAGATAATTACTGAAAAAATCCAAAAGTACTAACCTGGCCCAAACCTGCTTACATTCTGAGATCGGGCATTGACTCTTTTTTCTATTTTTTGCAAGATTATTGGACAATAAGTGAAAATTTCCAAAAGTACTAACCAGGCCTATTAGATAATTACTGAAAAAATCCAAAAGTACTAACCTGGCCCAAACCTGCTTACATTCTGAGATCGGGCATTGACTCTTTTTTTTTTTTTTTTTTACAAGATTATTGGACAATTAGTGACAATTTCCAAAAGTACTAACCAGGCCTATTAGATAATTACTGAAAAAGTCCAAAAGTACTAACCTGGCACAAACCTGCTTAGATTTGGAGATCAGTTGAGATCGGGCATAGCCAGGATGGTATGGCCATAAGCGAAGGAGGCTGCAAAGAGAGGGCTATTTAAAGATCAGCCACTATAATCGCCAGTGCATTATATAAGTAGGGAAGGAAACCCAAAAGCTTACAGCACCTGGTATTCCCAAAAGTACTAACCAGGCCTATTGGATAATTACTGAAAAAATCCAAAAGTACTAACCTGGCCCAAACCTGCTTACATTCTGAGATCGGGCATTGACTCTTTTTTGTTTTTTTACAAGATTATTAGACAATTAGTGAATTTTTCCAAAAGTACTAACCAGGCCTATTAGATATTTACTGACAAAATCCAAAAGTACTAACCTGGCCCAAACCTGCTAACATTCTGAGGTCGGGCATTGACTCTTTTTTTTTTTTTTGCAAGATTATTGGACAATTAGTGAAAATTTCCAAAAGTACTAACCAGGCCTATTAGATAATTACTGAAAAAATCCAAAAGTACTAACCTGGCCCAAACCTGCTTAGCTTCCGAGATCAGACGAGATCAGCATAGCCAGGTTGGAATGGCCGTAAGCGAACGAGGCTGCAAAGAGAGGGCTATTTAAAGATCAGCCACTACAATCACCAGTGCATTATATAAGTAGGGAAGGAAACCCAAAAGCTTACAGCACCTGGTATTCCCAAAAGTACTAACCAGGCCTATTAGATAATTACTGAAAAAATCCAAAAGTACTAACCTGGCCCAAACCTGCTTACATTCTGAGATCGGGCATTGACTCTTTTTTTTTTTGCAAGATTATTGGACAATTAGTGAAAATATCCTAAAGTACTAACCAGGCCTATTAGATAATTACTGAAAAAATCCAAAAGTACTAACCTGGCCCAAACCTGCTTAGATTTGGAGATCAGTTGAGATCGGGCATAGCCAGGATGGTATGGCCATAAGCGAAGGAGGCTGCAAAGAGAGGGCTATTTAAAGATCAGCCACTATAATCGCCAGTGCTTTTAATAAGTAGGGAAGGAAACCCAAAAGCTTACAGCACCTGGTATTCCCAGGCGGTCTCCCATCCAAGTACTAACCAGGCCCAAACCTGCTTAGCTTCCGAGATCAGACGAGATCGGCATAGCCAGGTTGGAATGGCCGTAAGCGAACGAGGCTGCAAAGAGAGGGCTATTTAAAGATCAGCCACTACAATCACCAGTGCATTATATAAGTAGGGAAGGAAACCCAAAAGCTTACAGCACCTGGTATTCCCAAAAGTACTAACCAGGCCTATTAGATAATTACTGAAAAAATCCAAAAGTACTAACCTGGCCCAAACCTGCTTACATTCTGACATCGGGCATTGACTCTTTTTTGTTTTTTTACAAGATTATTAGACAATTAGTGAATTTTTCCAAAAGTACTAACCAGGCCTATTAGATATTTACTGAAAAAATCCAAAAGTACTAACCTGGCTCAAACCTGCTAACATTCTGAGGTCGGGCATTGACTCTTTTTTTTTTTTTGCAAGATTATTGGACAATTAGTGAAAATTTCCAAAAGTACAAACAAGGCCTATTAGATAATTACTGAAAAAATCCAAAAGTACTAACCTGGCCCAAACCTGCTTACATTTGGAGATCAGTTGAGATCGGGCATAGCCAGGATGGTATGGCCATAAGCGAAGGAGGCTGCAAAGAGAGGGCTATTTAAAGATCAGCCACTATAATCGCCAGTGCTTTATATAAGTAGGGAAGGAAACCCAAAAGCTTACAGCACCTGGTATTCCCAGGCGGTCTCCCATCCAAATACTAACCAGGCCCAAACCTGCTTAGCTTCCGAGATCAGACGAGATCGGCATAGCCAGGTTGGAATGGCCATAAGCGAACGAGGCTGCAAAGAGAGGGCTATTTAAAGATCAGCCACTACAATCACCAGTGCATTATATAAGTAGGGAAGGAAACCCAAAAGCTTACAGCACCTGGTATTCCCAAAAGTACTAACCAGGCCTATTAGATAATTACTGAAAAAATCCAAAAGTACTAACCTGGCCCAAACCTGCTTACATTCTGACATCGGGCATTGACTCTTTTTTGTTTTTTTACAAGATTATTAGACAATTAGGGAATTTTTCCAAAAGTACTAACCAGGCCTATTAGATATTTACTGAAAAAATCCAAAAGTACTAACCTGGCTCAAACCTGCTAACATTCTGAGGTCGGGCATTGACTCTTTTTTTTTTTTTTGCAAGATTATTGGACAATTAGTGAAAATTTCCAAAAGAACTAACAAGGCCTATTAGATAATTACTGAAAAAAACCCAAAGTACTAACCTAGCCCAAACCTGCTTACATTTGGAGATCAGTTGAGATCGGGCATAGCCAGGATGGTATGGCCATAAGCGAAGGAGGCTGCAAAGAGAGGGCTATTTAAAGATCAGCCACTATAATCGCCAGTGCTTTATATAAGTAGGGAAGGAAACCCAAAAGCTTACAGCACCTGGTATTCCCAGGCGGTCTCCCATCCAAGTACTAACCAGGCCCAAACCTGCTTAGCTTCCGAGATCAGACGAGATCGGGCACAGCCAGGTTGGAATGGCCGTAAGCGAAGAAGGCTGCAAAGAGAGGGCTATTTAAAGATCAGCCACTATAATCGCCAGTGCATTATATAAGTAGGGAAGGAAACCCAAAATCTTACAGCACCTGGTATTCCCAAAAGTACTAACCAGGCCTATTATATAATTACTGAAAAAATCCAAAAGTACTAACCTGGCCCAAACCTGCTTACATTCCGAGATCGGGCATTGACTCTTTTTTTTTTTTTTTTTTTTTGCAAGATTATTGGACAATTAGTGAACATTTCCAAAAGTACTAACCAGGCCTATTAGATAATTACTGAAAAAATCCAAAAGTACTAACCTGGCCTAAACCTGCTTAGCTTCCGAGATCAGACGAGATCGGGCATAGCCAGGTTGGTATGGCCGTAAGCGAAGGAGGCTGCAAAGAGAGGGCTATTTAAAGATCAGCCACTATAATCGCCAGTGCTTTATATAAGTAGGGAAGGAAACCCAAAAGCTTACAGCACCTGGTATTCCCAGGCGGTCTCCCATCCAAGTACTAACCAGGCCCAAACCTGCTTAGCTTCCGAGATCAGACGAGATCGGGCATAGCCAGGTTGGTATGGCTGTAAGCGAAGGAGGCTGCAAAGAGAGGGCTATTTAAAGATCTGCCACTATAATCGCCAGTGCATTATATAAGTAGGGAAGGAAACCCAAAAGCTTACAGCTCCTGGTATTCCCAAAAGTACTAACCAAGCCTATTAGATAATTACTGAAAAAATCCAAAAGTACTAACCTGGCCCAAACCTGCTTACATTCTGAGATCGGGCATTGACTCTTTTTTTTTTTTTGCAAGATTATTGGACAATAAGTGAAAATTTCCAAAAGTACTAACCAGGCCTATTAGATAATTACTGAAAAAATCCAAAAGTACTAACCTGGCCCAAACCTGCTTACATTCTGAGATCGGCCATTGACTCTTTTTTTTTTGCAAGATTATTGGACAATTAGTGAAAATTTCCTAAAGTACTAACCAGGCCTATTAGATAATTATTGAAAAAATCAAAAAGTACTAACCTGGCCCAAACCTGCTTACATTCTGAGATCGGGCATCGACTCTTTTTTTTTTTTTTTTGCAAGATTATTGGACAATTAGTGAACATTTCCAAAAGTACTAACCAGGCCTATTAGATAACTACTGAAAAAATCCAAAAGTACTAACCTGGCCCAAACCTGCTTAGATTTGGAGATCAGTGGAGATCGGGCATAGCCAGGATGGTATGGCCATAAGCGAAGGAGGCTGCAAAGAGAGGGCTATTTAAAGATCAGCCACTATAATCGCCAGTGCTTTATATAAGTAGGGAAGGAAACCCAAAAGCTTACAGCACCTGGTATTCCCAGGCGGTCTCCCATCCAAGTACTAACCAGGCCCAAACCTGCTTAGCTTCCGAGATCAGACGAGATCGGGCATAGCCAGGTTGGTATGGCCATAAGCGAAGGAGGCTGCAAAGAGAGGGCTATTTAAAGATCAGCCACTATAATCGCCAGTGCATTATATAAGTAGGGAAGGAAACCCAAAAGCTTACAGCACCTGGTATTCCCAAAAGTACTAACCAGGCCTATTAGATAATTACTGAAATAATTCAAAAGTACTAACCTGGCCCAAACCTGCTTACATTCTGAGATCGGGCATTGACTCTTTTTTTTTTTCTTTTTTTTTTGCAAGATTATTGGACAATTAGTGAAAATTTCCTAAAGTACTAACCAGGCCTATTAGATAATTATTGAAAAAATCCAAAAGTACTAACCTGGCCCAAACCTGCTTACATTCCGAGATCGGGCATTGACTCTTTTTTTTTTTTTTTGCAAGATTATTGGACAATTAGTGAACATTTCCTAAGTACTAACAAGGCCTAATAGATAATAATTGAAAAAACCAAAAGTACTAACCAGGCCCAAACCTGCTTAGCTTCTGAGATCAGACGAGATCGGGCATAGCCAGGTTGGTATGGCCGTAAGCGAAGGAGGCTGCAAAGAGAGGGCTATTTAAAGATCAGCCACTATAATCGCCAGTGCATTATATAAGTAGGGAAGGAAACCCAAAAGCTTACAGCACCTGGTATTCCCAAAAGTACTAACCAGGCCTATTAGATAATTACTGAAAAAATCCAAAAGTACTAACCTGGCCCAAACCTGCTTACATTCTGAGATCGGGCATTGACTCTTTTTTTTTTTTTTTGCAAGATTATTGGACAATAAGTGAAAATTTCTAAAAGTACTAACCAGGCCTATTAGATAATTACTGAAAAAATCCAAAAGTACTAACCTGGCCCAAACCTGCTTACATTCTGAGATCGGGCATTGACTCTTTTTTTTTTTTTTTTTGCAAGATTATTGGACAATTAGTGAATATTTCCTAAAGTACTAACCAGGCCTATTAGATAATTACTGAAAAAATCCAAAAGTACTAACGTGGCCCAAACCTGCTTACATTCTGAGATCGGGCATTGAGTTTTTTTTTTTGTTTGTTTTTTTTTGCAAGATTATTGGACAATTAGTGAACATTTCCAAAAGTACTAACCAGGCCTATTAGATAATTACTGAAAAAATCCAAAAGTACTTACCTGGCCCAAACCTGGTTACATTCTGAGATCGGGCATTGAGTCTTTTTTTTTTTTTTTTTTTGCAAGATTATTTGACAATTAGTGAAAATTTCCAAAAGTACTAACCAGGCCTATTAGATAATTACTGAAAAAATCCAAAAGTACTAACCTGGCCCAAACCTGCTTAGATTTGGAGATCAGTTTAGATCGGGCATAGCCAGGATGGTATGGCCATAAGCGAAGGAGGCTGCAAAGAGAGGGCTATTTAAAGATCAGCCACTATAATCGCCAGTGCTTTATATAAGTAAGGAAGGAAACCCAAAAGCTTACAGCACCTGGTATTCCCAGGTGGTCTCCCATCCAAGTACTAACCAGGCCCAAACCTGCTTAGCTTCCAAGATCGGGCATAGCCAGGTTGGTATGGCCATAAGCGAAGGAGGCTGCAAAGAGAGGGCTATTTAAAGATCAGCCACTATAATCGCCAGTGCATTATATAAGTAGGGAAGGAAACCCAAAAGCTTACAGCACCTGGTATTCCCAAAAGTACTAACCAGGCCTATTAGATAATTACTGAAAAAAATCCAAAAGTACTAACCTGGCCCAAACCTGCTTACATTCTGAGATCGGGCATTGACTTTTTTTTTTTGCAAGATTATTGGACAATTAGTGAACATTTCCAAAAGTACTAACCAGGCCTATTAGATGATTACTGAAAAAATCCAAAAGTACTTACCTGGCCCAAACCTGCTTACATTCTGAGATCGGGCATTGACTTTTTTTTTTTGCAAGATTATTGGACAATTAGTGAAAATTTCCAAAAGTACTAACCAGGCCTATTACATAATTACTGAAAAAATCCAAAAGTACTAACCTGGCCCAAACCTGCTTACATTCTGAGACCGGGCATTGACTCTTTTTTTTTTTTGCAAGATTATTGGACAATTAGTGAACATTTCCAAAAGTACTAACCAGGCCTATTAGATAATTACTGAAAAAATCCAAAAGTACTAACCTGGCCCAAACCTGCTTACATTCTGAGATCGGGCATTGACTCTTTTTTTTTTTTTTTTTTGCAAGATTATTGGACAATTAGTGAACATTTCCAAAAGTACTAACCAGGCCTATTAGATAATTACTGAAAAAATCTAAAAGTACTTACCTGGCCCAAACCTGCTTACATTCTGAGATCGGGCATTGACTCTTTTTTTTTTGCAAGATTATTGGACAATTAGTGAAAATTTCCAAAAGTACTAACCAGGCCTATTAGATAATTACTGAAAAAATCCAAAAGTACTAACCTGGCCAAAACCTGCTTACATTCTGAGATCGGGCATTGACTTTTTTTTTTTTTTTTTGCAAGATTATTGGACAATTAGTGAAAATTTCCTAAAGTACTAACCAGGCCTATTAGATAATTACTGAAAAAAATCCAAAAGTACTTACCTGGCCCAAACCTGCTTACATTCTGAGATCGGGCATTGACTCTTTTTTTTTTTTTTTTGCAAGATTATTGGACAATTAGTGAACATTTCCAAAAGTACTAACCAAGCCTATTAGATAATTACTGAAAAAATCCAAAAGTACTAACCTGGCCCAAACCTGCTTAGATTTGGAGATCAGTTTAGATCGGGCATAGCCAGGATGGTATGGCCATAAGCGAAGGAGGCTGCAAAAAGAGAGCTATTTAAAGATCAGCCACTATAATCGCCAGTGCTTTATATAAGTAGGGAAGGAAACCCAAAAGCTTACAGCACCTGGTATTCCCAAAAGTACTAACCAGGCCTATTAGATAATTACTGAAAAAATCCAAAAGTACTAACCTGGCCCAAACCTGCTTACATTCTGAGATCGGGCATTGACTCTTTTTTGTTTTTTTACAAGATTATTAGACAATAAGTGAATTTTTCCAAAAGTACTAACCATGCCTATTAGATATTTACTGAAAAAATCCAAAAGTACTAACCTGGCCCAAACCTGCTAACATTCTGAGGTCGGGCATTGACTTTTTTTTTTTGCAAGATTATTTGACAATTAGTGAAAATTTCCAAAAGTACTAACCAGGCCTATTAGATAATTACTGAAAAAATCCAAAAGTACTAACGTGGCCCAAACCTGCTTACATTCTGAGATCGGGCATTGAGTTTTTTTTTTTTTTTTTTTTTTTTTTTTTGCAAGATTATTGGACAATTAGTGAACATTTCCAAAAGTACTAACCAGGCCTATTAGATAATTACTGAAAAAATCCAAAAGTACTTACCTGGCCCAAACCTGGTTACAATCTGAGATCGGGCATTGAGTCTTTTTTTTTTTTTGTTTTGCAAGATTATTGGACAATTAGTGAAAATTTCCTAAAGTACTAACCAGGCCTATTAGATAATTACTGAAAAAATCCAAAAGTACTAACCTGGCCAAAACCTGCTTAGATTTGGAGATCAGTTAAGATCGGGCATAGCCAGGATGGTATGGCCATAAGTGAAGGAGGCTGCAAAGAGAGGGCTATTTAAAGATCAGCCACTATAATCGCCAGTGCTTTATATAAGTAGGGAAGGAAACCCAAAAGCTTACAGCACCTGGTATTCCCAAAAGTACTAACCAGGCCTATTAGATAATTACTGAAAAAATCCAAAAGTACTAACCTGGCCCAAACCTGCTAACATTCTGAGATCGGGCATTGACTCTTTTTTTTTTTTTTGCAAGATTATTGGACAATTAGTGAAAATTTCCAAAAGTACTAACCAGGCCTATTAGATAATTACTGAAAAAATCCAAAAGTACTTACCTGGCCCAAACCTGGTTACATTCTGAGATCGGGCATTGAGTCTTTTTTTTTTTTTTTTTTGCAAGATTATTGGACAATTAGTGAAAATTTCCTAAAGTACTAACCAGGCCTATTAGATAATTACTGAAAAAATCCAAAAGTACTAACCTGGCCAAAACCTGCTTAGATTTGGAGATCAGTTAAGATCGGGCATAGCCAGGATGGTATGGCCATAAGTGAAGGAGGCTGCAAAGAGAGGGCTATTTAAAGATCAGCCACTATAATCGCCAGTGCTTTATATAAGTAGGGAAGGAAACCCAAAAGCTTACAGCACCTGGTATTCCCAGGCGGTCTCCCATCCAAGTACTAACCAGGCCCAAACCTGCTTAGCTTCCAAGATCAGACAAGATCGGGCATAGCCAGGTTGGTATGGCCATAAGCGAAGGAGGCTGCAAAGAGAGGGCTATTTAAAGATCAGCCACTATAATCGCCAGTGCATTATATAAGTAGGGAAGGAAACCCAAAAGCTTACAGCACCTGGTATTCCCAAAAGTACTAACCAGGCCTATTAGATAATTACTGAAAAAAATCCAGAAGTACTAACCTGGCCCAAACCTGCTTACATTCTGAGATCGGGCATTGACTCTTTTTTTTTTTTTTTGCAAGATTATTGGACAATTAGTGAACATTTCCAAAAGTACTAACCAGGCCTATTAGATAATTACTGAAAAAATCCAAAAGTACTAACCTGGCCCAAACCTGCTTACATTCTGAGATCGGGCATTGACTCTTTTTTTTTTTTTTTGCAAGATTATTGGACAATTAGTGAACATTTCCAAAAGTACTAACCAGGCCTATTAGATGATTACTGAAAAAATCCAAAAGTACTTACCTGGCCCAAACCTGCTTACATTCTGAGATCGGGCATTGACTCTTTTTTTTTTTGCAAGATTATTGGACAATTAGTGAAAATTTCCAAAAGTACTAACCAGGCCTATTAGATAATTACTGAAAAAATCCAAAAGTACTAACCTGGCCCAAACCTGCTTACATTCTGAGATCGGGCATTGACTCTTTTTTGTTTTTTTACAAGATTATTAGACAATAAGTGAATTTTTCCAAAAGTACTAACCATGCCTATTAGATATTTACTGAAAAAATCCAAAAGTACTAACCTGGCCCGAACCTGCTAACATTCTAAGGTCGGGCATTGACTTTTTTTTTTTTGCAAGATTATTGGACAATTAGTGAAAATTTCCAAAAGTACTAACCAGGCCTATTAGATAATTACTGAAAAAATCCAAAAGTACTAACGTGGCCCAAACCTGCTTACATTCTGAGATCGGGCATTGAGTTTTTTTTTTTTTGCAAGATTATTGGACAATTAGTGAACATTTCCAAAAGTACTAACCAGGCCTATTAGATAATTACTGAAAAAATCCAAAAGTACTAACCTGGCCAAAACCTGCTTAGATTTGGAGATCAGTTAAGATCGGCATAGCCAGGATGGTATGGCCATAAGTGAAGGAGGCTGCAAAGAGAGGGCTATTTAAAGATCAGCCACTATAATCGCCAGTGCTTTATATAAGTAGGGAAGGAAACCCAAAAGCTTACAGCACCTGGTATTCCCAAAAGTACTAACCAGGCCTATTAGATAATTACTGAAAAAATCCAAAAGTACTAACCTGGCCCAAACCTGCTTACATTCTGAGATCGGGCATTGACTCTTTTTTTTTTTGCAAGATTATTGGACAATTAGTGAAAATTTCCAAAAGTACTAACCAGGCCTATTAGATAATTACTGAAAAAATCCAAAAGTACTAACCTGGCCCAAACCTGCTTAGATTTGGAGATCAGTTTAGATCGGGCATAGCCAGGATGGTATGGCCATAAGCGAAGGAGGCTGCAAAGAGAGGGCTATTTAAAGATCAGCCACTATAATCGCCAGTGCTTTATATAAGTAGGGAAGGAAACCCAAAAGCTTACAGCACCTGGTATTCCCAAAAGTACTAACCAGGCCTATTAGATAATTACTGAAAAAATCCAAAAGTACTAACCTGGCCCAAACCTGCTTACATTCTGAGATCGGGCATTGACTCTTTTTTGTTTTTTTACAAGATTATTAGACAATAAGTGAATTTTTCCAAAAGTACTAACCATGCCTATTAGATATTTACTGAAAAAATCCAAAAGAACTAACCTGGCCCAAACCTGCTTACATTCTGAGATCGGGCATTGACTCTTTTTTGTTTTTTTAGAAGATTATTAGACAATAAGTGAATTTTTCCAAAAGTACTAACCAGGCCTATTAGATAATTACTGAAAAAATCCAAAAGTACTAACCTGGCCCAAACCTGCTTACATTCTGAGATCAGGCATTGACTCTTTTTTTTTTTTTTGCAAGACTATTGGACAATTTGTGAAACTTTCCAAAAGTACTAACCAGGCCTATTAGATAATTACTGAAAAAATCCAAAAGTACTAACCTGGCCCAAACCTGCTTAGATTTGGAGATCAGTTGAGATCGGGCATAGCCAGGATGGTATGGCCATAAGCGAAGGAGGCTGCAAAGAGACGGCTATTTAAAGATCAGCCACTATAATCGCCAGTGCTTTATATAAGTAGGGAAGGAAACCCAAAAGCTTACAGCACCTGGTATTCCCAGGCGGTCTCCCATCCAAGTACTAACCAGGCCCAAACCTGCTTAGCTTCCGAGATCCGACTAGATCGGGCTTAGCCAGGTTGGTATGGCCGTAAGCGAAGGAGGCTGCAAAGAGAGGGATATTTAAAGATCAGCCACTATAATCGCCAGTGCATTATATAAGTAGGGAAGGAAACCCAAAAGCTTACAGCACCTGGTATTCCCAAAAGTACTAACCAGGCCTATTAGATAATTACTGAAAAAATCCAAAAGTACTAACCTGGCCCAAACCTGCTTACATTCTGAGATCGGGCATTGACTCTTTTTTTGTTTTGTTTTTGCAAGATTATTGGACAATTAGTGAAAATTCCCTAAAGTACTAACCAGGCCTATTAGATAATTACTGAAAAAATCCAAAAGTACTAACCTGGCCCAAACCTGCTCAGATTTGGAGATCAGTTGAGATCGGGCATAGCCAGGATGGTATGGCCATAAGCGAAGGAGGCTGCAAAGAGAGGGCTATTTAAAGATCAGCCACTATAATCGCCAGTGCTTTATATAAGTAGGGAAGGAAACCCAAAAGCTTACAGCTTCTGG
Source organism: Carassius carassius (assembly GCF_963082965.1). Lineage (NCBI taxonomy): Eukaryota > Metazoa > Chordata > Actinopteri > Cypriniformes > Cyprinidae > Carassius > Carassius carassius. The sequence goes on from NC_081763.1 coordinate 816,055, forward strand.
TATTCCCAGGCGGTCTCCCATCCAAGTACTAACCAGGCCCAAACCTGCTTAGCTTCCGAGATCAGACGAGATCTGGCATAGCCAGGTTGGTATGGCCGTAAGCAAAGGAGGCTGCAAAGAGAGGGCTATTTAAAGATCAGCCACTATAATCGCCAGTGCTTTATATAAGTAGGGAAGGAAACCCGAAAGCTTACAGCACCTGGTATTCCCAGGCGGTCTCCCATCCAAGTACTAACCAGGCCCAAACCTGCTTAGCTTCCGAGATCAGACGAGATCGGGCATAGCCAGGTTGGTATGGCCGTAAGCGAAGGAGGCTGCAAAGAGAGGGCTATTTAAAGATCAGCCACTATAATCGCCAGTGCATTATATAAGTAGGGAAGGAAACCCAAAAGCTTACAGCACCAGGTATTCCCAAAAGTACTAACCAGGCCTATTAGATAATTACTGAAAAAATCCAAAAGTACTAACCTGGCCCAAACCTGCTTACATTCTGAGGTCGGGCATTCACTCTTTTATTTTTTTTGCAAGATTACTGGACAATTAGTGAAAATTTCCAAAAGTACTAACCAGGCCTATTAGATAATTACTGAAAAAATCCAAAAGTACTAACCTGGCCCAAACCTGCTTACATTCTGAGATCGGGCATTCACTCTTTTATTTTTTTTGCAAGATTATTGGACAATTAGTGAAAATTTCCAAAAGTACTAACCAGGCCTATTAGATAACTACTAAAAAAATCCAAAAGTACTAACCTGGCCCAAACCTGCTTACATTCTGAGATCGGGCATTGACTCTTTTTTGTTTTTTTACAAGATTATTAGACAATTAGGGAATTTTTCCAAAAGTACTAACCAGGCCTATTAGATATTTACTGAAAAAGTCCAAAAGTACTAACCTGGCCCAAACCTGCTAACATTCTGAGGTCGGGCATTGACTCTTTTTTTTTTTTTTTTGCAAGATTATTGGACAATTAGTGAAAATTTCCAAAAGTAATAACCAGGCCTATTAGATAATTACTGAAAAAATCCAAAAGTACTAACCTGGCCCAAACCTGCTTACATTCTGAGATCGGGCATTGACTCTTTTTTTTTTTTTTTTTTACAAGATTATTGGACAATTAGTGACAATTTCCAAAAGTACTAACCAGGCCTATTAGATAATTACTGAAAAAGTCCAAAAGTACTAACCTGGCACAAACCTGCTTAGATTTGGAGATCAGTTGAGATCGGGCATAGCCAGGATGGTATGGCCATAAGCGAAGGAGGCTGCAAAGAGAGGGCTATTTAAAGATCAGCCACTATAATCGCCAGTGCATTATATAAGTAGGGAAGGAAACCCAAAAGCTTACAGCACCTGGTATTCCCAAAAGTACTAACCAGGCCTATTGGATAATTACTGAAAAAATCCAAAAGTACTAACCTGGCCCAAACCTGCTTACATTCTGAGATCGGGCATTGACTCTTTTTTGTTTTTTTACAAGATTATTGGACAATTAGTGAAAATTTCCAAAAGTACTAACCAGGCCTATTAGATAATTACTGAAAAATTTCAAAAGTACTAACCTGGCCCAAACCTGCTAACATTCTGAGGTCGGGCATTGACTCTTTTTTTTTTTTTGCAAGATTATTGGACAATTAGTGAAAATTTCCAAAAGTACTAACCAGGCCTATTAGATAATTACTGAAAAAATCCAAAAGTACTAACCTGGCCCAAACCTGCTTAGCTTCCGAGATCAGACGAGATCAGCATAGCCAGGTTGGAATGGCCGTAAGCGAACGAGGCTGCAAAGAGAGGGCTATTTAAAGATCAGCCACTACAATCACCAGTGCATTATATAAGTAGGGAAGGAAACCCAAAAGCTTACAGCACCTGGTATTCCCAAAAGTACTAACCAGGCCTATTAGATAATTACTGAAAAAATCCAAAAGTACTAACCTGGCCCAAACCTGCTTACATTCTGAGATCGGGCATTGACTCTTTTTTTTTTTGCAAGATTATTGGACAATTAGTGAAAATATCCTAAAGTACTAACCAGGCCTATTAGATAATTACTGAAAAAATCCAAAAGTACTAACCTGGCCCAAACCTGCTTAGATTTGGAGATCAGTTGAGATCGGGCATAGCCAGGATGGTATGGCCATAAGCGAAGGAGGCTGCAAAGAGAGGGCTATTTAAAGATCAGCCACTATAATCGCCAGTGCTTTTAATAAGTAGGGAAGGAAACCCAAAAGCTTACAGCACCTGGTATTCCCAGGCGGTCTCCCATCCAAGTACTAACCAGGCCCAAACCTGCTTAGCTTCCGAGATCAGACGAGATCGGCATAGCCAGGTTGGAATGGCCGTAAGCGAACGAGGCTGCAAAGAGAGGGCTATTTAAAGATCAGCCACTACAATCACCAGTGCATTATATAAGTAGGGAAGGAAACCCAAAAGCTTACAGCACCTGGTATTCCCAAAAGTACTAACCAGGCCTATTAGATAATTACTGAAAAAATCCAAAAGTACTAACCTGGCCCAAACCTGCTTACAATCTGACATCGGGCATTGACTCTTTTTTGTTTTTTTACAAGATTATTAGACAATTAGTGAATTTTTCCAAAAGTACTAACCAGGCCTATTAGATATTTACTGAAAAAATCCAAAAGTACTAACCTGGCTCAAACCTGCTAACATTCTGAGGTCGGGCATTGACTCTTTTTTTTTTTTTGCAAGATTATTGGACAATTAGTGAAAATTTCCAAAAGTACAAACAAGGCCTATTAGATAATTACTGAAAAAATCCAAAAGTACTAACCTGGCCCAAACCTGCTTACATTTGGAGATCAGTTGAGATCGGGCATAGCCAGGATGGTATGGCCATAAGCGAAGGAGGCTGCAAAGAGAGGGCTATTTAAAGATCAGCCACTATAATCGCCAGTGCTTTATATAAGTAGGGAAGGAAACCCAAAAGCTTACAGCACCTGGTATTCCCAGGCGGTCTCCCATCCAAGTACTAACCAGGCCCAAACCTGCTTAGCTTCCGAGATCAGACGAGATCGGCATAGCCAGGTTGGAATGGCCGTAAGCGAACGAGGCTGCAAAGAGAGGGCTATTTAAAGATCAGCCACTACAATCACCAGTGCATTATATAAGTAGGGAAGGAAACCCAAAAGCTTACAGCACCTGGTATTCCCAAAAGTACTAACCAGGCCTATTAGATAATTACTGAAAAAATCCAAAAGTACTAACCTGGCCCAAACCTGCTTACATTCTGACATCGGGCATTGACTCTTTTTTGTTTTTTTACAAGATTATTAGACAATTAGGGAATTTTTCCAAAAGTACTAACCAGGCCTATTAGATATTTACTGAAAAAATCCAAAAGTACTAACCTGGCTCAAACCTGCTAACATTCTGAGGTCGGGCATTGACTCTTTTTTTTTTTTTTGCAAGATTATTGGACAATTAGTGAAAATTTCCAAAAGAACTAACAAGGCCTATTAGATAATTACTGAAAAAAACCCAAAGTACTAACCTAGCCCAAACCTGCTTACATTTGGAGATCAGTTGAGATCGGGCATAGCCAGGATGGTATGGCCATAAGCGAAGGAGGCTGCAAAGAGAGGGCTATTTAAAGATCAGCCACTATAATCGCCAGTGCTTTATATAAGTAGGGAAGGAAACCCAAAAGCTTACAGCACCTGGTATTCCCAGGCGGTCTCCCATCCAAGTACTAACCAGGCCCAAACCTGCTTAGCTTCCGAGATCAGACGAGATCGGGCACAGCCAGGTTGGAATGGCCGTAAGCGAAGAAGGCTGCAAAGAGAGGGCTATTTAAAGATCAGCCACTATAATCGCCAGTGCATTATATAAGTAGGGAAGGAAACCCAAAATCTTACAGCACCTGGTATTCCCAAAAGTACTAACCAGGCCTATTATATAATTACTGAAAAAATCCAAAAGTACTAACCTGGCCCAAACCTGCTTACATTCCGAGATCGGGCATTGACTCTTTTTTTTTTTTTTTTTTTTTGCAAGATTATTGGACAATTAGTGAACATTTCCAAAAGTACTAACCAGGCCTATTAGATAATTACTGAAAAAATCCAAAAGTACTAACCTGGCCTAAACCTGCTTAGCTTCCGAGATCAGACGAGATCGGGCATAGCCAGGTTGGTATGGCCGTAAGCGAAGGAGGCTGCAAAGAGAGGGCTATTTAAAGATCAGCCACTATAATCGCCAGTGCTTTATATAAGTAGGGAAGGAAACCCAAAAGCTTACAGCACCTGGTATTCCCAGGCGGTCTCCCATCCAAGTACTAACCAGGCCCAAACCTGCTTAGCTTCCGAGATCAGACGAGATCGGGCATAGCCAGGTTGGTATGGCTGTAAGCGAAGGAGGCTGCAAAGAGAGGGCTATTTAAAGATCTGCCACTATAATCGCCAGTGCATTATATAAGTAGGGAAGGAAACCCAAAAGCTTACAGCTCCTGGTATTCCCAAAAGTACTAACCAAGCCTATTAGATAATTACTGAAAAAATCCAAAAGTACTAACCTGGCCCAAACCTGCTTACATTCTGAGATCGGGCATTGACTCTTTTTTTTTTGCAAGATTATTGGACAATTAGTGAAAATTTCCTAAAGTACTAACCAGGCCTATTAGATAATTATTGAAAAAATCAAAAAGTACTAACCTGGCCCAAACCTGCTTACATTCTGAGATCGGGCATCGACTCTTTTTTTTTTTTTTTTGCAAGATTATTGGACAATTAGTGAACATTTCCAAAAGTACTAACCAGGCCTATTAGATAACTACTGAAAAAATCCAAAAGTACTAACCTGGCCCAAACCTGCTTAGATTTGGAGATCAGTGGAGATCGGGCATAGCCAGGATGGTATGGCCATAAGCGAAGGAGGCTGCAAAGAGAGGGCTATTTAAAGATCAGCCACTATAATCGCCAGTGCTTTATATAAGTAGGGAAGGAAACCCAAAAGCTTACAGCACCTGGTATTCCCAGGCGGTCTCCCATCCAAGTACTAACCAGGCCCAAACCTGCTTAGCTTCCGAGATCAGACGAGATCGGGCATAGCCAGGTTGGTATGGCCATAAGCGAAGAAGGCTGCAAAGAGAGGGCTATTTAAAGATCAGCCACTATAATCGCCAGTGCATTATATAAGTAGGGAAGGAAACCCAAAAGCTTACAGCACCTGGTATTCCCAAAAGTACTAACCAGGCCTATTAGATAATTACTGAAATAATTCAAAAGTACTAACCTGGCCCAAACCTGCTTACATTCTGAGATCGGGCATTGACTCTTTTTTTTTTGCAAGATTATTGGACAATTAGTGAAAATTTCCTAAAGTACTAACCAGGCCTATTAGATAATTATTGAAAAAATCCAAAAGTACTAACCTGGCCCAAACCTGCTTACATTCCGAGATCGGGCATTGACTCTTTTTTTTTTTTTTTGCAAGATTATTGGACAATTAGTGAACATTTCCTAAGTACTAACAAGGCCTAATAGATAATAACTGAAAAAACCAAAAGTACTAACCAGGCCCAAACCTGCTTAGCTTCTGAGATCAGACGAGATCGGGCATAGCCAGGTTGGTATGGCCGTAAGCGAAGGAGGCTGCAAAGAGAGGGCTATTTAAAGATCAGCCACTATAATCGCCAGTGCATTATATAAGTAGGGAAGGAAACCCAAAAGCTTACAGCACCTGGTATTCCCAAAAGTACTAACCAGGCCTATTAGATAATTACTGAAAAAATCCAAAAGTACTAACCTGGCCCAAACCTGCTTACATTCTGAGATCGGGCATTGACTCTTTTTTTTTTTTTTTGCAAGATTATTGGACAATAAGTGAAAATTTCTAAAAGTACTAACCAGGCCTATTAGATAATTACTGAAAAAATCCAAAAGTACTAACCTGGCCCAAACCTGCTTACATTCTGAGATCGGGCATTGACTCTTTTTTTTTTTTTTTTTGCAAGATTATTGGACAATTAGTGAATATTTCCTAAAGTACTAACCAGGCCTATTAGATAATTACTGAAAAAATCCAAAAGTACTAACGTGGCCCAAACCTGCTTACATTCTGAGATCGGGCATTGAGTTTTTTTTTTTGTTTGTTTTTTTTTGCAAGATTATTGGACAATTAGTGAACATTTCCAAAAGTACTAACCAGGCCTATTAGATAATTACTGAAAAAATCCAAAAGTACTTACCTGGCCCAAACCTGGTTACATTCTGAGATCGGGCATTGAGTCTTTTTTTTTTTTTTTTTTGCAAGATTATTTGACAATTAGTGAAAATTTCCAAAAGTACTAACCAGGCCTATTAGATAATTACTGAAAAAAATCCAAAAGTACTAACCTGGCCCAAACCTGCTTAGATTTGGAGATCAGTTTAGATCGGGCATAGCCAGGATGGTATGGCCATAAGCGAAGGAGGCTGCAAAGAGAGGGCTATTTAAAGATCAGCCACTATAATCGCCAGTGCTTTATATAAGTAAGGAAGGAAACCCAAAAGCTTACAGCACCTGGTATTCCCAGGTGGTCTCCCATCCAAGTACTAACCAGGCCCAAACCTGCTTAGCTTCCAAGATCGGGCATAGCCAGGTTGGTATGGCCATAAGCGAAGGAGGCTGCAAAGAGAGGGCTATTTAAAGATCAGCCACTATAATCGCCAGTGCATTATATAAGTAGGGAAGGAAACCCAAAAGCTTACAGCACCTGGTATTCCCAAAAGTACTAACCAGGCCTATTAGATAATTACTGAAAAAAATCCAAAAGTACTAACCTGGCCCAAACCTGCTTACATTCTGAGATCGGGCATTGACTTTTTTTTTTTGCAAGATTATTGGACAATTAGTGAACATTTCCAAAAGTACTAACCAGGCCTATTAGATGATTACTGAAAAAATCCAAAAGTACTTACCTGGCCCAAACCTGCTTACATTCTGAGATCGGGCATTGACTTTTTTTTTTTGCAAGATTATTGGACAATTAGTGAAAATTTCCAAAAGTACTAACCAGGCCTATTAGATAATTACTGAAAAAATCCAAAAGTACTAACGTGGCCCAAACCTGCTTACATTCTGAGATCGGGCATTGAGTTTTTTTTTTTGTTTGTTTTTTTTTGCAAGATTATTGGACAATTAGTGAACATTTCCAAAAGTACTAACCAGGCCTATTAGATAATTACTGAAAAAATCCAAAAGTACTTACCTGGCCCAAACCTGGTTACATTCTGAGATCGGGCATTGAGTCTTTTTTTTTTTTTTTTTTGCAAGATTATTTGACAATTAGTGAAAATTTCCAAAAGTACTAACCAGGCCTATTAGATAATTACTGAAAAAAATCCAAAAGTACTAACCTGGCCCAAACCTGCTTAGATTTGGAGATCAGTTTAGATCGGGCATAGCCAGGATGGTATGGCCATAAGCGAAGGAGGCTGCAAAGAGAGGGCTATTTAAAGATCAGCCACTATAATCGCCAGTGCTTTATATAAGTAAGGAAGGAAACCCAAAAGCTTACAGCACCTGGTATTCCCAGGTGGTCTCCCATCCAAGTACTAACCAGGCCCAAACCTGCTTAGCTTCCAAGATCGGGCATAGCCAGGTTGGTATGGCCATAAGCGAAGGAGGCTGCAAAGAGAGGGCTATTTAAAGATCAGCCACTATAATCGCCAGTGCATTATATAAGTAGGGAAGGAAACCCAAAAGCTTACAGCACCTGGTATTCCCAAAAGTACTAACCAGGCCTATTAGATAATTACTGAAAAAAATCCAAAAGTACTAACCTGGCCCAAACCTGCTTACATTCTGAGATCGGGCATTGACTTTTTTTTTTTGCAAGATTATTGGACAATTAGTGAACATTTCCAAAAGTACTAACCAGGCCTATTAGATGATTACTGAAAAAATCCAAAAGTACTTACCTGGCCCAAACCTGCTTACATTCTGAGATCGGGCATTGACTTTTTTTTTTTGCAAGATTATTGGACAATTAGTGAAAATTTCCAAAAGTACTAACCAGGCCTATTACATAATTACTGAAAAAATCCAAAAGTACTAACCTGGCCCAAACCTGCTTACATTCTGAGACCGGGCATTGACTCTTTTTTTTTTTTGCAAGATTATTGGACAATTAGTGAACATTTCCAAAAGTACTAACCAGGCCTATTAGATAATTACTGAAAAAATCCAAAAGTACTAACCTGGCCCAAACCTGCTTACATTCTGAGATCGGGCATTGACTCTTTTTTTTTTTTTTTTTTGCAAGATTATTGGACAATTAGTGAACATTTCCAAAAGTACTAACCAGGCCTATTAGATAATTACTGAAAAAATCTAAAAGTACTTACCTGGCCCAAACCTGCTTACATTCTGAGATCGGGCATTGACTCTTTTTTTTTTGCAAGATTATTGGACAATTAGTGAAAATTTCCAAAAGTACTAACCAGGCCTATTAGATAATTACTGAAAAAATCCAAAAGTACTAACCTGGCCAAAACCTGCTTACATTCTGAGATCGGGCATTGACTTTTTTTTTTTGCAAGATTATTGGACAATTAGTGAAAATTTCCAAAAGTACTAACCAGGCCTATTACATAATTACTGAAAAAATCCAAAAGTACTAACCTGGCCCAAACCTGCTTACATTCTGAGACCGGGCATTGACTCTTTTTTTTTTTTGCAAGATTATTGGACAATTAGTGAACATTTCCAAAAGTACTAACCAGGCCTATTAGATAATTACTGAAAAAATCCAAAAGTACTAACCTGGCCCAAACCTGCTTACATTCTGAGATCGGGCATTGACTCTTTTTTTTTTTTTTTTTTGCAAGATTATTGGACAATTAGTGAACATTTCCAAAAGTACTAACCAGGCCTATTAGATAATTACTGAAAAAATCTAAAAGTACTTACCTGGCCCAAACCTGCTTACATTCTGAGATCGGGCATTGACTCTTTTTTTTTTGCAAGATTATTGGACAATTAGTGAAAATTTCCAAAAGTACTAACCAGGCCTATTAGATAATTACTGAAAAAATCCAAAAGTACTAACCTGGCCAAAACCTGCTTACATTCTGAGATCGGGCATTGACTTTTTTTTTTTTTTTTTGCAAGATTATTGGACAATTAGTGAAAATTTCCTAAAGTACTAACCAGGCCTATTAGATAATTACTGAAAAAAATCCAAAAGTACTTACCTGGCCCAAACCTGCTTACATTCTGAGATCGGGCATTGACTCTTTTTTTTTTTTTTTTGCAAGATTATTGGACAATTAGTGAACATTTCCAAAAGTACTAACCAAGCCTATTAGATAATTACTGAAAAAATCCAAAAGTACTAACCTGGCCCAAACCTGCTTAGATTTGGAGATCAGTTTAGATCGGGCATAGCCAGGATGGTATGGCCATAAGCGAAGGAGGCTGCAAAGAGAGGGCTATTTAAAGATCAGCCACTATAATCGCCAGTGCTTTATATAAGTAGGGAAGGAAACCCAAAAGCTTACAGCACCTGGTATTCCCAAAAGTACTAACCAGGCCTATTAGATAATTACTGAAAAAATCCAAAAGTACTAACCTGGCCCAAACCTGCTTACATTCTGAGATCGGGCATTGACTCTTTTTTGTTTTTTTACAAGATTATTAGACAATAAGTGAATTTTTCCAAAAGTACTAACCATGCCTATTAGATATTTACTGAAAAAATCCAAAAGTACTAACCTGGCCCAAACCTGCTAACATTCTGAGGTCGGGCATTGACTTTTTTTTTTTGCAAGATTATTTGACAATTAGTGAAAATTTCCAAAAGTACTAACCAGGCCTATTAGATAATTACTGAAAAAATCCAAAAGTACTAACGTGGCCCAAACCTGCTTACATTCTGAGATCGGGCATTGAGTTGTTTTTTTTTTTTTTTTTTTTTTTTGCAAGATTATTGGACAATTAGTGAACATTTCCAAAAGTACTAACCAGGCCTATTAGATAATTACTGAAAAAATCCAAAAGTACTTACCTGGCCCAAACCTGGTTACAATCTGAGATCGGGCATTGAGTCTTTTTTTTTGTTTGTTTTGCAAGATTATTGGACAATTAGTGAAAATTTCCTAAAGTACTAACCAGGCCTATTAGATAATTACTGAAAAAATCCAAAAGTACTAACCTGGCCAAAACCTGCTTAGATTTGGAGATCAGTTAAGATCGGGCATAGCCAGGATGGTATGGCCATAAGTGAAGGAGGCTGCAAAGAGAGGGCTATTTAAAGATCAGCCACTATAATCGCCAGTGCTTTATATAAGTAGGGAAGGAAACCCAAAAGCTTACAGCACCTGGTATTCCCAAAAGTACTAACCAGGCCTATTAGATAATTACTGAAAAAATCCAAAAGTACTAACCTGGCCCAAACCTGCTAACATTCTGAGATCGGGCATTGACTCTTTTTTTTTTTTTTTGCAAGATTATTGGACAATTAGTGAAAATTTCCAAAAGTACTAACCAGGCCTATTAGATAATTACTGAAAAAATCCAAAAGTACTTACCTGGCCCAAACCTGGTTACATTCTGAGATCGGGCATTGAGTCTTTTTTTTTTTTTTTTTTGCAAGATTATTGGACAATTAGTGAAAATTTCCTAAAGTACTAACCAGGCCTATTAGATAATTACTGAAAAAATCCAAAAGTACTAACCTGGCCAAAACCTGCTTAGATTTGGAGATCAGTTAAGATCGGGCATAGCCAGGATGGTATGGCCATAAGTGAAGGAGGCTGCAAAGAGAGGGCTATTTAAAGATCAGCCACTATAATCGCCAGTGCTTTATATAAGTAGGGAAGGAAACCCAAAAGCTTACAGCACCTGGTATTCCCAGGCGGTCTCCCATCCAAGTACTAACCAGGCCCAAACCTGCTTAGCTTCCAAGATCAGACAAGATCGGGCATAGCCAGGTTGGTATGGCCATAAGCGAAGGAGGCTGCAAAGAGAGGGCTATTTAAAGATCAGCCACTATAATCGCCAGTGCATTATATAAGTAGGGAAGGAAACCCAAAAGCTTACAGCACCTGGTATTCCCAAAAGTACTAACCAGGCCTATTAGATAATTACTGAAAAAAATCCAGAAGTACTAACCTGGCCCAAACCTGCTTACATTCTGAGATCGGGCATTGACTCTTTTTTTTTTTTTTTGCAAGATTATTGGACAATTAGTGAACATTTCCAAAAGTACTAACCAGGCCTATTAGATAATTACTGAAAAAATCCAAAAGTACTAACCTGGCCCAAACCTGCTTACATTCTGAGATCGGGCATTGACTCTTTTTTTTTTTTTTTGCAAGATTATTGGACAATTAGTGAACATTTCCAAAAGTACTAACCAGGCCTATTAGATGATTACTGAAAAAATCCAAAAGTACTTACCTGGCCCAAACCTGCTTACATTCTGAGATCGGGCATTGACTCTTTTTTTTTTTGCAAGATTATTGGACAATTAGTGAAAATTTCCAAAAGTACTAACCAGGCCTATTAGATAATTACTGAAAAAATCCAAAAGTACTAACCTGGCCCAAACCTGCTTACATTCTGAGATCGGGCATTGACTCTTTTTTGTTTTTTTACAAGATTATTAGACAATAAGTGAATTTTTCCAAAAGTACTAACCATGCCTATTAGATATTTACTGAAAAAATCCAAAAGTACTAACCTGGCCCGAACCTGCTAACATTCTAAGGTCGGGCATTGACTTTTTTTTTTTTGCAAGATTATTGGACAATTAGTGAAAATTTCCAAAAGTACTAACCAGGCCTATTAGATAATTACTGAAAAAATCCAAAAGTACTAACGTGGCCCAAACCTGCTTACATTCTGAGATCGGGCATTGAGTTTTTTTTTTTTTTTTTTTTTTTTTTTGCAAGATTATTGGACAATTAGTGAACATTTCCAAAAGTACTAACCAGGCCTATTAGATAATTACTGAAAAAATCCAAAAGTACTTACCTGGCCCAAACCTGGTTACAATCTGAGATCGGGCATTGAGTCTTTTTTTTTGTTTGTTTTGCAAGATTATTGGACAATTAGTGAAAATTTCCTAAAGTACTAACCAGGCCTATTAGATAATTACTGAAAAAATCCAAAAGTACTAACCTGGCCAAAACCTGCTTAGATTTGGAGATCAGTTAAGATCGGGCATAGCCAGGATGGTATGGCCATAAGTGAAGGAGGCTGCAAAGAGAGGGCTATTTAAAGATCAGCCACTATAATCGCCAGTGCTTTATATAAGTAGGGAAGGAAACCCAAAAGCTTACAGCACCTGGTATTCCCAAAAGTACTAACCAGGCCTATTAGATAATTACTGAAAAAATCCAAAAGTACTAACCTGGCCCAAACCTGCTTACATTCTGAGATCGGGCATTGACTCTTTTTTTTTTTGCAAGATTATTGGACAATTAGTGAAAATTTCCAAAAGTACTAACCAGGCCTATTAGATAATTACTGAAAAAATCCAAAAGTACTAACCTGGCCCAAACCTGCTTAGATTTGGAGATCAGTTTAGATCGGGCATAGCCAGGATGGTATGGCCATAAGCGAAGGAGGCTGCAAAGAGAGGGCTATTTAAAGATCAGCCACTATAATCGCCAGTGCTTTATATAAGTAGGGAAGGAAACCCAAAAGCTTACAGCACCTGGTATTCCCAAAAGTACTAACCAGGCCTATTAGATAATTACTGAAAAAATCCAAAAGTACTAACCTGGCCCAAACCTGCTTACATTCTGAGATCGGGCATTGACTCTTTTTTGTTTTTTTACAAGATTATTAGACAATAAGTGAATTTTTCCAAAAGTACTAACCATGCCTATTAGATATTTACTGAAAAAATCCAAAAGAACTAACCTGGCCCAAACCTGCTTACATTCTGAGATCGGGCATTGACTCTTTTTTGTTTTTTTAGAAGATTATTAGACAATAAGTGAATTTTTCCAAAAGTACTAACCAGGCCTATAAGATAATTACTGAAAAAATCCAAAAGTACTAACCTGGCCCAAACCAGCTTACATTCTGAGATCGGGCATTGACTCTTTTTTTTTTTTTTTGCAAGATTATTGGACAATTAGTGAACATTTCCAAAAGTACTAACCAGGCCTATTAGATAATTACTGAAAAAATCCAAAAGTACTAACCTGGCCAAAACCTGCTTACATTCTGAGATCGGGCATTGACTTTTTTTTTTTTTTTTTGCAAGATTATTGGACAATTAGTGAAAATTTCCTAAAGTACTAACCAGGCCTATTAGATAATTACTGAAAAAAATCCAAAAGTACTTACCTGGCCCAAACCTGCTTACATTCTGAGATCGGGCATTGACTCTTTTTTTTTTTTTTTTGCAAGATTATTGGACAATTAGTGAACATTTCCAAAAGTACTAACCAAGCCTATTAGATAATTACTGAAAAAATCCAAAAGTACTAACCTGGCCCAAACCTGCTTAGATTTGGAGATCAGTTTAGATCGGGCATAGCCAGGATGGTATGGCCATAAGCGAAGGAGGCTGCAAAGAGAGGGCTATTTAAAGATCAGCCACTATAATCGCCAGTGCTTTATATAAGTAGGGAAGGAAACCCAAAAGCTTACAGCACCTGGTATTCCCAAAAGTACTAACCAGGCCTATTAGATAATTACTGAAAAAATCCAAAAGTACTAACCTGGCCCAAACCTGCTTACATTCTGAGATCGGGCATTGACTCTTTTTTGTTTTTTTACAAGATTATTAGACAATAAGTGAATTTTTCCAAAAGTACTAACCATGCCTATTAGATATTTACTGAAAAAATCCAAAAGTACTAACCTGGCCCAAACCTGCTAACATTCTGAGGTCGGGCATTGACTTTTTTTTTTTGCAAGATTATTTGACAATTAGTGAAAATTTCCAAAAGTACTAACCAGGCCTATTAGATAATTACTGAAAAAATCCAAAAGTACTAACGTGGCCCAAACCTGCTTACATTCTGAGATCGGGCATTGAGTTTTTTTTTTTTTTTTTTTTTTTTTTTGCAAGATTATTGGACAATTAGTGAACATTTCCAAAAGTACTAACCAGGCCTATTAGATAATTACTGAAAAAATCCAAAAGTACTTACCTGGCCCAAACCTGGTTACAATCTGAGATCGGGCATTGAGTCTTTTTTTTTTTTTGTTTTGCAAGATTATTGGACAATTAGTGAAAATTTCCTAAAGTACTAACCAGGCCTATTAGATAATTACTGAAAAAATCCAAAAGTACTAACCTGGCCAAAACCTGCTTAGATTTGGAGATCAGTTAAGATCGGGCATAGCCAGGATGGTATGGCCATAAGTGAAGGAGACTGCAAAGAGAGGGCTATTTAAAGATCAGCCACTATAATCGCCAGTGCTTTATATAAGTAGGGAAGGAAACCCAAAAGCTTACAGCACCTGGTATTCCCAAAAGTACTAACCAGGCCTATTAGATAATTACTGAAAAAATCCAAAAGTACTAACCTGGCCCAAACCTGCTAACATTCTGAGATCGGGCATTGACTCTTTTTTTTTTTTTTGCAAGATTATTGGACAATTAGTGAAAATTTCCAAAAGTACTAACCAGGCCTATTAGATAATTACTGAAAAAATCCAAAAGTACTTACCTGGCCCAAACCTGGTTACATTCTGAGATCGGGCATTGAGTCTTTTTTTTTTTTTTTTTTGCAAGATTATTGGACAATTAGTGAAAATTTCCTAAAGTACTAACCAGGCCTATTAGATAATTACTGAAAAAATCCAAAAGTACTAACCTGGCCAAAACCTGCTTAGATTTGGAGATCAGTTAAGATCGGGCATAGCCAGGATGGTATGGCCATAAGTGAAGGAGGCTGCAAAGAGAGGGCTATTTAAAGATCAGCCACTATAATCGCCAGTGCTTTATATAAGTAGGGAAGGAAACCCAAAAGCTTACAGCACCTGGTATTCCCAGGCGGTCTCCCATCCAAGTACTAACCAGGCCCAAACCTGCTTAGCTTCCAAGATCAGACAAGATCGGGCATAGCCAGGTTGGTATGGCCATAAGCGAAGGAGGCTGCAAAGAGAGGGCTATTTAAAGATCAGCCACTATAATCGCCAGTGCATTATATAAGTAGGGAAGGAAACCCAAAAGCTTACAGCACCTGGTATTCCCAAAAGTACTAACCAGGCCTATTAGATAATTACTGAAAAAAATCCAGAAGTACTAACCTGGCCCAAACCTGCTTACATTCTGAGATCGGGCATTGACTCTTTTTTTTTTTTTTTGCAAGATTATTGGACAATTAGTGAACATTTCCAAAAGTACTAACCAGGCCTATTAGATAATTACTGAAAAAATCCAAAAGTACTAACCTGGCCCAAACCTGCTTACATTCTGAGATCGGGCATTGACTCTTTTTTTTTTTTTTTGCAAGATTATTGGACAATTAGTGAACATTTCCAAAAGTACTAACCAGGCCTATTAGATGATTACTGAAAAAATCCAAAAGTACTTACCTGGCCCAAACCTGCTTACATTCTGAGATCGGGCATTGACTCTTTTTTTTTTTGCAAGATTATTGGACAATTAGTGAAAATTTCCAAAAGTACTAACCAGGCCTATTAGATAATTACTGAAAAAATCCAAAAGTACTAACCTGGCCCAAACCTGCTTACATTCTGAGATCGGGCATTGACTCTTTTTTGTTTTTTTACAAGATTATTAGACAATAAGTGAATTTTTCCAAAAGTACTAACCATGCCTATTAGATATTTACTGAAAAAATCCAAAAGTACTAACCTGGCCCGAACCTGCTAACATTCTAAGGTCGGGCATTGACTTTTTTTTTTTTGCAAGATTATTGGACAATTAGTGAAAATTTCCAAAAGTACTAACCAGGCCTATTAGATAATTACTGAAAAAATCCAAAAGTACTAACGTGGCCCAAACCTGCTTACATTCTGAGATCGGGCATTGAGTTTTTTTTTTTTTTTTTTTTTTTTTTTGCAAGATTATTGGACAATTAGTGAACATTTCCAAAAGTACTAACCAGGCCTATTAGATAATTACTGAAAAAATCCAAAAGTACTTACCTGGCCCAAACCTGGTTACAATCTGAGATCGGGCATTGAGTCTTTTTTTTTTTTTGTTTTGCAAGATTATTGGACAATTAGTGAAAATTTCCTAAAGTACTAACCAGGCCTATTAGATAATTACTGAAAAAATCCAAAAGTACTAACCTGGCCAAAACCTGCTTAGATTTGGAGATCAGTTAAGATCGGGCATAGCCAGGATGGTATGGCCATAAGTGAAGGAGGCTGCAAAGAGAGGGCTATTTAAAGATCAGCCACTATAATCGCCAGTGCTTTATATAAGTAGGGAAGGAAACTCAAAAGCTTACAGCACCTGGTATTCCCAAAAGTACTAACCAGGCCTATTAGATAATTACTGAAAAAATCCAAAAGTACTAACCTGGCCCAAACCTGCTTACATTCTGAGATCGGGCATTGACTCTTTTTTTTTTTGCAAGATTATTGGACAATTAGTGAAAATTTCCAAAAGTACTAACCAGGCCTATTAGATAATTACTGAAAAAATCCAAAAGTACTAACCTGGCCCAAACCTGCTTAGATTTGGAGATCAGTTTAGATCGGGCATAGCCAGGATGGTATGGCCATAAGCGAAGGAGGCTGCAAAGAGAGGGCTATTTAAAGATCAGCCACTATAATCGCCAGTGCTTTATATAAGTAGGGAAGGAAACCCAAAAGCTTACAGCACCTGGTATTCCCAAAAGTACTAACCAGGCCTATTAGATAATTACTGAAAAAATCCAAAAGTACTAACCTGGCCCAAACCTGCTTACATTCTGAGATCGGGCATTGACTCTTTTTTGTTTTTTTACAAGATTATTAGACAATAAGTGAATTTTTCCAAAAGTACTAACCATGCCTATTAGATATTTACTGAAAAAATCCAAAAGAACTAACCTGGCCCAAACCTGCTTACATTCTGAGATCGGGCATTGACTCTTTTTTGTTTTTTTAGAAGATTATTAGACAATAAGTGAATTTTTCCAAAAGTACTAACCTGGCCCAAACCAGCTTACATTCTGAGATCGGGCATTGACTCTTTTTTTTTTTTTTTGCAAGATTATTGGACAATTAGTGAACATTTCCAAAAGTACTAACCAGGCCTATTAGATAATTACTGAAAAAATCCAAAAGTACTTACCTGGCCCAAACCTGCTTACATTCTGAGATCGGGCATTGAGTCTTTTTTTTTTTTTTTTTTTGCAAGATTATTTGACAATTAGTGAAAATTTCCAAAAGTACTAACCAGGCCTATTAGATAATTACTGAAAAAATCCAAAAGTACTAACCTGGCCCAAACCTGCTTAGATTTGAAGATCAGTTTAGATCGGGCATAGCCAGGATGGTATGGCCATAAGCGAAGGAGGCTGCAAAGAGAGGGCTATTTAAAGATCAGCCACTATAATCGCCAGTGCTTTATATAAGTAAGGAAGGAAACCCAAAAGCTTACAGCACCTGGTATTCCCAGGTGGTCTCCCATCCAAGTACTAACCAGGCCCAAACCTGCTTAGCTTCCAAGATCAGACAAGATCGGGCATAGCCAGGTTGGTATGGCCATAAGCGAAGGAGGCTGCAAAGAGAGGGCTATTTAAAGATCAGCCACTATAATCGCCAGTGCATTATATAAGTAGGGAAGGAAACCCAAAAGCTTACAGCACCTGGTATTCCCAAAAGTACTAACCAGGCCTATTAGATAATTACTGAAAAAAATCCAGAAGTACTAACCTGGCCCAAACCTGCTTACATTCTGAGATCGGGCATTGACTCTTTTTTTTTTTTTTTGCAAGATTATTGGACAATTAGTGAACATTTCCAAAAGTACTAACCAGGCCTATTAGATAATTACTGAAAAAATCCAAAAGTACTAACCTGGCCCAAACCTGCTTACATTCTGAGATCGGGCATTGACTCTTTTTTTTTTTTTTTGCAAGATTATTGGACAATTAGTGAACATTTCCAAAAGTACTAACCAGGCCTATTAGATGATTACTGAAAAAATCCAAAAGTACTTACCTGGCCCAAACCTGCTTACATTCTGAGATCGGGCATTGACTCTTTTTTTTTTTGCAAGATTATTGGACAATTAGTGAAAATTTCCAAAAGTACTAACCAGGCCTATTAGATAATTACTGAAAAAATCCAAAAGTACTAACCTGGCCCAAACCTGCTTACATTCTGAGATCGGGCATTGACTCTTTTTTGTTTTTTTACAAGATTATTAGACAATAAGTGAATTTTTCCAAAAGTACTAACCATGCCTATTAGATATTTACTGAAAAAATCCAAAAGTACTAACCTGGCCCAAACCTGCTAACATTCTAAGGTCGGGCATTGACTTTTTTTTTTTTTGCAAGATTATTGGACAATTAGTGAAAATTTCCAAAAGTACTAACCAGGCCTATTAGATAATTACTGAAAAAATCCAAAAGTACTAACGTGGCCCAAACCTGCTTACATTCTGAGATCGGGCATTGAGTTTTTTTTTTTTTTTTTTTTTTTTTTTTGCAAGATTATTGGACAATTAGTGAACATTTCCAAAAGTACTAACCAGGCCTATTAGATAATTACTGAAAAAATCCAAAAGTACTTACCTGGCCCAAACCTGGTTACAATCTGAGATCGGGCATTGAGTCTTTTTTTTTTTTTGTTTTGCAAGATTATTGGACAATTAGTGAAAATTTCCTAAAGTACTAACCAGGCCTATTAGATAATTACTGAAAAAATCCAAAAGTACTAACCTGGCCAAAACCTGCTTAGATTTGGAGATCAGTTAAGATCGGGCATAGCCAGGATGGTATGGCCATAAGTGAAGGAGGCTGCAAAGAGAGGGCTATTTAAAGATCAGCCACTATAATCGCCAGTGCTTTATATAAGTAGGGAAGGAAACCCAAAAGCTTACAGCACCTGGTATTCCCAAAAGTACTAACCAGGCCTATTAGATAATTACTGAAAAAATCCAAAAGTACTAACCTGGCCCAAACCTGCTTACATTCTGAGATCGGGCATTGACTCTTTTTTTTTTGCAAGATTATTGGACAATTAGTGAAAATTTCCAAAAGTACTAACCAGGCCTATTAGATAATTACTGAAAAAATCCAAAAGTACTAACCTGGCCCAAACCTGCTTAGATTTGGAGATCAGTTTAGATCGGGCATAGCCAGGATGGTATGGCCATAAGCGAAGGAGGCTGCAAAGAGAGGGCTATTTAAAGATCAGCCACTATAATCGCCAGTGCTTTATATAAGTAGGGAAGGAAACCCAAAAGCTTACAGCACCTGGTATTCTGAAAAAGTACTAACCAGGCCTATTAGATAATTACTGAAAAAATCCAAAAGTACTAACCTGGCCCAAACCTGCTTACATTCTGAGATCGGGCATTGACTCTTTTTTGTTTTTTTACAAGATTATTAGACAATAAGTGAATTTTTCCAAAAGTACTAACCATGCCTATTAGATATTTACTGAAAAAAATCCAAAAGTACTAACCTGGCCCAAACCTGCTTACATTCTGAGATCGGGCATTGACTCTTTTTTGTTTTTTTAGAAGATTATTAGACAATAAGTGAATTTTTCCAAAAGTACTAACCAGGCCTATTAGATAATTACTGAAAAAATCCAAAAGTACTAACCTGGCCCAAACCAGCTTACATTCTGAGATCGGGCATTGACTCTTTTTTTTTTTGCAAGATTATTGGACATTTAGTGAACATTTCCAAAAGTACTAACCAGGCCTATTAGATAATTACTGAAAAAATCCAAAAGTACTTACCTGGCCCAAACCTGCTTACATTCTGAGATCGGGCATTGACTCTTTTTTTTTTTGCAAGATTATTGGACAATTAGTGAAAATTTCCTAAAGTACTAACCAGGCTTATTAGATAATTACTGAAAAAATCCAAAAGTACTAACCTGGCCCAAACCTGCTTACATTCTGAGATCGGGCATTGACTCTTTTTTTTTTTTTTTTTGCAAGATTATTGGACAATTAGTGAACATTTCCAAAAGTACTAACCAGGCCTATTAGATAATTACTGAATAAATCCAAAAGTACTTATCTGGCCCAAACCTGCTTAGAATTGGAGATCAGTTTAGATCGGGCATAGCCAGGATGGTATGGCCATAAGCGAAGGATGCTGCAAAGAGAGGGCTATTTAAAGATCAGCCACTATAATCGCCAGTGCTTTATATAAGTATGGAAGGAAACCCAAAAGCTTACAGCACCTGGTATTCCCAAAAGTTCTAACCAGGCCTATTAGATAATTACTGAAAAAATCCAAAAGTACTAACCTGGCCCAAACCTGCTTACATTCTGAGATCGGGCATTGACTCTTTTTTGTTTTGCAAGATTATTGGACAATTAGTGAAAATTTCCAAAAGTACTAACCAGGCCTATTAGATAATTACTGAAAAGATCCAAAAGTACTAACCTGGCCCAAACCTGCTTAGAATTGGAGATCAGTTTAGATCGGGCATAGCCAGGATGGTATGGCCATAAGCGAAGGATGCTGCAAAGAGAGGGCTATTTAAAGATCAGCCACTATAATCGCCAGTGCTTTATATAAGTAGGGAAGGAAACCCAAAAGCTTACAGCACCTGGTATTCCCAAAAGAACTAACCAGGCCTATTAGATAATTACTGAAAAAATCCAAAAGTACTAACCTGGCCCAAACCTGCTTACATTCTGAGATCGGGCATTGACTCTTTTTTGTTTTTTTACAAGATTATTAGACAATAAGTGAATTTTTCCAAAAGTACTAACCACGCCTATTAGATATTTACTGAAAAAATCCAAAAGTACTAACCTGGCCCAAACCTGCTAACATTCTGAGGTCGGGCATTGACTCTTTTTTTTTTGCAAGATTATAGGACAATTAGTGAAAATTTCCAAAAGTACTAACCAGGCCTATTAGATAATTACTGAAAAAATCCAAAAGTACTAACCTGGCCCAAACCTGCTTACATTCTGAGATCGGGCATTGACTCTTTTTTTTTTTTTTGCAAGATTATTGGACAATTAGTGAAAATTTCCTAAAGTACTAACCAGCCCTATTAGATAATTACTGAAAAAATCCAAAAGTACTAACCTGGCCCAAACCTGCTTAGATTTGGAGATCAGTTGAGATCGGGCATAGCCAGGATGGTATGGCCATAAGCGAAGGAGGCTGCAAAGAGAGGGCTATTTAAAGATCAGCCACTATAATCGCCAGTGCTTTATATAAGTAGGGAAGGAAACCCAAAAGCTTACAGCACCTGGTATCCCCAGGCGGTCTCCCATCCAAGTACTAACCAGGCCCAAACCTGCTTAGCTTCCAAGATCAGACAAGATCGGGCATAGCCAGGTTGGTATGGCCATAAGCGAAGGAGGCTGCAAAGAGAGGGCTATTTAAAGATCAGCCACTATAATCGCCAGTGCATTATATAAGTAGGGAAGGAAACCCAAAAGCTTACAGCACCTGGTATTCCCAAAAGTACTAACCAGGCCTATTAGATAATTACTGAAAAAAATCCAGAAGTACTAACCTGGCCCAACCCTGCTTACATTCTGAGATCGGGCATTGACTCTTTTTTTTTTTTTTTGCAAGATTATTGGACAATTAGTGAACATTTCCAAAAGTACTAACCAGGCCTATTAGATAATTACTGAAAAAATCCAAAAGTACTAACCTGGCCCAAACCTGCTTACATTCTGAGATCGGGCATTGACTCTTTTTTTTTTTTTTTGCAAGATTATTGGACAATTAGTGAACATTTCCAAAAGTACTAACCAGGCCTATTAGATGATTACTGAAAAAATCCAAAAGTACTTACCTGGCCCAAACCTGCTTACATTCTGAGATCGGGCATTGACTCTTTTTTTTTTTGCAAGATTATTGGACAATTAGTGAACATTTCCAAAAGTACTAACCAGGCCTATTAGATAATTACTGAAAAAATCCAAAAGTACTAACCTGGCCCAAACCTGCTTACATTCTGAGATCGGGCATTGACTCTTTTTTGTTTTTTTACAAGATTATTAGACAATAAGTGAATTTTTCCAAAAGTACTAACCATGCCTATTAGATATTTACTGAAAAAATCCAAAAGTACTAACCTGGCCCAAACCTGCTAACATTCTAAGGTCGGGCATTGACTTTTCTTTTTTTTTGCAAGATTATTGGACAATTAGTGAAAATTTCCAAAAGTACTAACCAGGCCTATTAGATAATTACTGAAAAAATCCAAAAGTACTAACGTGGCCCAAACCTGCTTACATTCTGAGATCGGGCATTGAGTTTTTTTTTTTTTTTTTTTTTTTTTTTGCAAGATTATTGGACAATTAGTGAACATTTCCAAAAGTACTAACCAGGCCTATTAGATAATTACTGAAAAAATCCAAAAGTACTTACCTGGCCCAAACCTGGTTACAATCTGAGATCGGGCATTGAGTCTTTTTTTTTTTTTGTTTTGCAAGATTATTGGACAATTAGTGAAAATTTCCTAAAGTACTAACCAGGCCTATTAGATAATTACTGAAAAAATCCTAAAGTACTAACCTGGCCAAAACCTGCTTAGATTTGGAGATCAGTTAAGATCGGGCATAGCCAGGATGGTATGGCCATAAGTGAAGGAGGCTGCAAAGAGAGGGCTATTTAAAGATCAGCCACTATAATCGCCAGTGCTTTATATAAGTAGGGAAGGAAACCCAAAAGCTTACAGCACCTGGTATTCCCAAAAGTACTAACCAGGCCTATTAGATAATTACTGAAAAAATCCAAAAGTACTAACCTGGCCCAAACCTGCTTACATTCTGAGATCGGGCATTGACTCTTTTTTTTTTGCAAGATTATTGGACAATTAGTGAAAATTTCCAAAAGTACTAACCAGGCCTATTAGATAATTACTGAAAAAATCCAAAAGTACTAACCTGGCCCAAACCTGCTTAGATTTGGAGATCAGTTTAGATCGGGCATAGCCAGGATGGTATGGCCATAAGCGAAGGAGGCTGCAAAGACAGGGCTATTTAAAGATCAGCCACTATAATCGCCAGTGCTTTATATAAGTAGGGAAGGAAACCCAAAAGCTTACAGCACCTGGTATTCCCAAAAGTACTAACCAGGCCTATTAGATAATTACTGAAAAAATCCAAAAGTACTAACCTGGCCCAAACCTGCTTACATTCTGAGATCGGGCATTGACTCTTTTTTGTTTTTTTACAAGATTATTAGACAATAAGTGAATTTTTCCAAAAGTACTAACCATGCCTATTAGATATTTACTGAAAAAATCCAAAAGTACTAACCTGGCCCAAACCTGCTTACATTCTGAGATCGGGCATTGACTCTTTTTTGTTTTTTTAGAAGATTATTAGACAATAAGTGAATTTTTCCAAAAGTACTAACCAGGCCTATTAGATAATTACTGAAAAAATCCAAAAGTACTAACCTGGCCCAAACCAGCTTACATTCTGAGATCGGGCATTGACTCTTTTTTTTTTTTTTTGCAAGATTATTGGACAATTAGTGAACATTTCCAAAAGTACTAACCAGGCCTATTAGATAATTACTGAAAAAATCCAAAAGTACTTACCTGGCCCAAACCTGCTTACATTCTGAGATCGGGCATTGACTCTTTTTTTTTTTGCAAGATTATTGGACAATTAGTGAAAATTTCCAAAAGTACTAACCAGGCCTATTAGATAATTACTGAAAAAATCCAAAAGTACTAACCTGACCCAAACCTGCTTACATTCTGAGATCGGGCATTGACTCTTTTTTTTTTTTTTTTTGCAAGATTATTGGACAATTAGTGAACATTTCCAAAAGTACTAACCAGGCCTATTAGATAATTACTGAATAAATCCAAAAGTACTTATCTGGCCCAAACCTGCTTAGAATTGGAGATCAGTTTAGATCGGGCATAGCCAGGATGGTATGGCCATAAGCGAAGGATGCTGCAAAGAGAGGGCTATTTAAAGATCAGCCACTATAATCGCCAGTGCTTTATATAAGTAGGGAAGGAAACCCAAAAGCTTACAGCACCTGGTATTCCCAAAAGTTCTAACCAGGCCTATTAGATAATTACTGAAAAAATCCAAAAGTACTAACCTGGCCCAAACCTGCTTACATTCTGAGATCGGGCATTGACTCTTTTTTGTTTTGCAAGATTATTGGACAATTAGTGAAAATTTCCAAAAGTACTAACCAGGCCTATTAGATAATTACTGAAAAGATCCAAAAGTACTAACCTGGCCCAAACCTGCTTAGAATTGGAGATCAGTTTAGATCGGGCATAGCCAGGATGGTATGGCCATAAGCGAAGGAGGCTGCAAAGAGAGGGCTATTTAAAGATCAGCCACTATAATCGCCAGTGCTTTATATAAGTAGGGAAGGAAACCCAAAAGCTTACAGCACCTGGTATTCCCAAAAGTACTTACCAGGCCTATTAGATAATTACTGAAAAAAATCCAAAAGTACTAACCTGGCCCAAACCTGCTTACATTCTGAGATCGGGCATTGACTCTTTTTTGTTTTTTTACAAGATTATTAGACAATAAGTGAATTTTTCCAAAAGTACTAACCACGCCTATTAGATATTTACTGAAAAAATCCAAAAGTACTAACCTGGCCCAAACCTGCTAACATTCTGAGGTCGGGCATTGACTCTTTTTTTTTTGCAAGATTATAGGACAATTAGTGAAAATTTCCAAAAGTACTAACCAGGCCTATTAGATAATTACTGAAAAAATCCAAAAGTACTAACCTGGCCCAAACCTGCTTACATTCTGAGATCGGGCATTGACTCTTTTTTTTTTTTTTTTGCAAGATTATTGGACAATTAGTGAAAATTTCCTAAAGTACTAACCAGCCCTATTAGATAATTACTGAAAAAATCCAAAAGTACTAACCTGGCCCAAACCTGCTTAGATTTGGAGATCAGTTGAGATCGGGCATAGCCAGGATGGTATGGCCATAAGCGAAGGAGGCTGCAAAGAGAGGGCTATTTAAAGATCAGCCACTATAATCGCCAGTGCTTTATATAAGTAGGGAAGGAAACCCAAAAGCTTACAGCACCTGGTATCCCCAGGCGGTCTCCCATCCAAGTACTAACCAGGTCCAAACCTGCTTAGCTTCCGAGATCAGACGAAATCGGGCATAGCCAGGTTGGTATGGCCGTAAGCGAAGGAGGCTGAAAAGAGAGGGCTATTTAAAGATCAGCCACTATAATCGCCATTGCATTATATAAGTAGGGAAGGAAACCCAAAAGCTTACAGCACCTGGTATTCCCAAAAGTAATAACCAGGCCTATTAGATAATTACTGAAAAAATCCAAAAGTACTAACCTGGCCCAAACCTGCTTACATTCTGAGATCGGGCATTGACTCTTTTTTTTTTTTTTGCAAGATTATTGGACAATTAGTGAAAATTTCCAAAAGTACTAACCAGGCCTATTAGATAATTACTGAAAAAATCCAAAAGTACTAACCTGGCCCAAACCTGCTTACATTCTGAGATCGGGCATTGACTCTTTTTTTTTTTTCAAGATTATTGGACAATTAGTGAAAATTTCCTAAAGTACTAACCAGGCCTATTAGATAATTACTGAAAAAATCCAAAAGTACTAACCTGGCCCAAACCTGCTTAGATTTGGAGATCAGTTGAGATCGGGCATAGCCAGGATGGTATGGCCATAAGCGAAGGAGGCTGCAAAGAGAGGGCTATTTAAAGATCAGCCACTATAATCACCAGTGCTTTATATAAGTAGGGAAGGAAACCCAAAAGCTTACAGCACCTGGTATTCCCAGGCGGTCTCCGATCCAAGTACTAACCAGGCCCAAACCTGCTTAGCTTCCGAGATCGAAACGAGATCGGGCATAGCCAGGTTGGTATGGCCGTAAGTGAAGGAGGCTGCAAAGAGAGGGCTATTTAAAGATCAGCCACTATAATCGCCAGTGCTTTATATAAGTAGGGAAGGAAACCCAAAAGCTTACAGCACCTGGTATTCCCAGGCGGTCTCCCATCCAAGTACTAACAGGGCCCAAACCTGCTTAGCTTCCGAGATCAGACGAGATCGGGCATAGCCAGGTTGGTATGGCCGTAAGCGAAGGAGGCTGCAAAGAGAGGGCTATTTAAAGATCAGCCACTATAATCGCCAGTGCATTATATAAGTAGGAAAGGAAACCCAAAAGCTTACAGCACCTGGTATTCCCAAAAGTACTAACCAGGCCTATTAGATAATTACTGAAAAAATCCAAAAGTACTAACCTGGCCCAAACCGGCTTACATTCTGAGATCGGGCATTGACTCTTTTTTTTTTTTTTTTACAAGATTATTAGACAATTAGTGAATGTTTCCAAAATTACTAACCAGGGGTCTCATTTATAAAACTATGCGTAGGATCTTTACTAAAAGTTTACGTGCGCCCAAAAGCCAAAAATGGCGTACGCCAAAAAATATTCCGATTTATAAAACCGTGCGTACGCACACCTGTAAGCAATGTTCCCTTTATAAATCACAGATCACCCGCAGATGTGCGTACGTGAACCAGCCTCATATCCCGCCCTGTACACGCCCATTTTTAACCATAAATAGTCAATGCAAATCACCTCATGATTGCTGATCAGCATGTAAATGAGAGTGGAATCCCATATATACCTGGAAAACTGGCATGCGACCCGCCAATTAATTAATCCAAGAAAGTGAAAACGTGCATTTCTGTTAGCCTAATTTTAATAATGGCGACAGGTGAGAAAAGAGGAAAAAAACTTAATTTCTCAGATACTGAGATTGAAACACTTGTAGGGGAGGTGGAGGCTCGGAAAACTGTGTTATTTGGTGGCCACAGCAGTGGGGTCACTAATAAAAAGAAGCAGTGCGAGTGGCAAAGTATTGCTTCTGCCGTCAATTGTGTCAGTGGGACAGAACGGACAGTTGCAGAATTAAAGAAAAAATGGTCCGACCTGAAGGTATACAAATTTTTTTTTCACCAACATATTATATTTGTGTTTTATTAGGCTATATACCTATATAAATAGCAATATTGATTTTCAAAAAGTTTTATTTACATGTGCTTACAGTATGCAAAATATGTGAAATAAAGATTCTCATTCATTCAAGGTGGAGGCAAAGAGAAAACTGTCCTCCCACCGCCAGAGTGTGGCTGCAACTGGTGGGGGCCCATGTACAGCTGATCTCACATCAGTGGACAGCAAAATCGCGGCTATAATTGGGGAGGTCAGCGTGTGTGGTATTGTGTCGGAAAAGGAGGGAGACACTGACGTGACTGAAACCACAGAGGAGCAAGGTTAAACCGATTTTTAATCATTAACGCTGTACATTTGAGTGTGTGGGGTGATAAATGGATAAATGTTGCCAATTGTTTGTCCTCCAGTCCTTCCGGAGTCTGAAGCTGTAAATGAACAGGAGGTTCAGGGTGAGGGGTTCTCAGATGCAGATGCACAGCGTCCGGCTCAAAGCAGTGCCCCTTCTGCGTCTGGCACGTCCAAAAGTGGTCGGGTACTCACTGACGCAGTCCTGCAGTTACAGCGAGAGACAATAAACGCTGTCAACAGGGTTGCAGATGAGCTACGGCAGATGAGAGAAGTGATGCAAGAAATTGCACAATCATTAAAAGATGCAGTTAAAACATGAACCTTGAGTTTTGTCTTTCTTTACAAACGCCGCATGACATCCTCACGGATTCTTGCACCTCGTTGATATCCCTCTTGTCGGCCAGGGGGCTGTGGCTCGGGGTCGTAATGCTGGGGTAGAGGGAGATCAGGAGGGAGAGGAATACCGTTTCTCAGTGCTATATTGTGCAAAACACCACACGCCCTGACAATCTTGCACACTTTTGCTGGATGGTATAAAAGTCTGCCACCCGAGGCATCCAGAGCACGCCATCTGCATTTCAGGATGCCGATGGCACGCTCCACAACTGCGCGGGCACGAGAGTGGACCTCGTTATAATGAGTTTCCTCTGCGCTCTGCGGGTTTAAAAATGGGGTGAGGAGCCAGCGTCTCAGGGGGTAGCCACTGTCGCCTGCAGGTTATAATTATATTAAAAACAAAATTGTTACAGTTTCTACTTTTTAATATTGTTAAACTCACCAAGAAGCCAGCCATCACGTACTGCGCCTGCATTTAGTCTGTTCCCTACACTGCTATGTGTCAAGATAAAGGAATCATGTGTTGAACCAGGCCAGCGTGCCACAATGTTTGTGAGGGTCATGTTGGAGTCACATATGATTTGCACATTAATAGAATGCACATGCTTTCTATTAACATAAGCAAATTCATTTTCAGATGGTGCCCTTATAGCAACATGAGTGCAGTCAATTGCGCCGATTACATTTGGGAAACCAGACATTGCTGCAAATTGCGTTTTAATTTCGGCCTGTTCTCGCACAGTGTAGGGGAACCTGATGTATCGACTAACCATATTAAGTATACCATTTAAAACGACAGATATTATGGCACTCAGGGACGGCTGTGATATACCAGACCTATAGGGTGAGATGATAGATTCCAATAGAATTATTTCATATACAAAAAGGTCTTAGAGACAAATTTGAGGATTACTTATAGTTTTTTTATATTATTAATTTACCTGTCTGCCAATTCCCGCTGGAAACAGCCGGTTGCCAAGAACCCCAGAGTGGTGAGGACTTGTATTTGGACTGGGATGGCATGGTTCCGGCGTGTTGCCCTCTCTAATACTGGACCCAATTCAGCACATAGATCCAAGAGCACAGCTCTAGGGAATCTAAATCGGCTTATTAGCCAGTCATCATCATGGGCCAGGAAATCATCATGGTCCCTGAAAACTCGTTCTCTCCTTATTCTGCCATTAGCGTAATCCTCCAACAGTGCCAGGAGTGCCATCATGAAGCATTACATACCCGGGTCACCGGAGAATTTATATGTTTCTAGCAAATAGACTGATCGTTAACACCTTGACAAAATCACTTAATTAATTTGTGGGCGAAAATTTAAGACGAAAATGTTATAGTGAACACATGCTTCTTGACGGTTTTGTAATGAACACCGTAATAGTTAGGACCGATGATGAGTAGCGATTGTGCTTCATGACTGTATTTGCAGACTTTGACATTTTATGATATAGGCTATGTACATTAAGGAAAATATTTCCTTTTTACACTGTGTTCTGCAGTTCTCTAATAAAAGGGTATTTCATGCTATTCTGTAGGCTATCACATGTATCGCGCCATGTCCTCCTGTGCTCCCGTTGTGGACAATGTGACTGTAAGGCAGCGCTGATTATTATTTTATTTTACTTTTAATACATTTTGAATTACGTTTGGATTTTACTAGATGTATATAGCCTAAAACAATCGGCACAAATAACACTGTTGGATTTAATCTTCATGATAATGTGGATATAACGTATGAAATGGAGTGAAAATTAAATGTCATTCATTCTTATAATCGTTCTTCTCACATTTATTTTCTACAATCTAACTTCAGTTCACGACCTCACCATCGGTGTCGCCAATTCCCTTTGTCTCCAGAATGTGCGTACGCACGGCTCAAAGTTTGCTTAAAGGTGCGCACATTCTCCCGTCAAGTTTGTTTTTTATAGATCACAACCTTTGCGTGGGAACTGGCGTACGTACGTTTCCAGCCCCGTTTTGTGCGTACGCACGCTTTATAAATGAGGCCCCAGGCCTATTAGATAATTACTGAAAAATCCAAAAGTACTAACCTGGCCCAAACCTGCTTAGATTTGGAGATCACTTGAGATCGGGCATAGCCAGGATGGTATGGCCATAAGCTAAGGAGGCTGCAAAGAGAGGGCTATTTAAAGATCAGCCACTATATTCGCCAGTGCTTTATATAAGTAGGGAAGGAAACCCAAAAGCTTACAGCACCTGGTATTCCCAAAAGTACTAACCAGGCCTATTAGATAATTACTGAAAAAATCCAAAAGTACTAACCTGGCCCAAACCTGCTTAGATTTGGAGATCAGTTGAGATCGGGCATAGCCAGGATGTTATGGCCATAAGCGAAGAAGGCTGCAAAGAGAGGGCTATTTAAAGATCAGCCACTATAATCGCCAGTGCTTTATATAGGTAGGGAAGGAAACCCAAAATCTGACAGCACCTGGTATTCCCAGGCGGTCTCCCATCCAAGTACTAACCAGGCCCAAACCTGCTTAGCTTCCGAGATCAGACGAGATCGGGCATAGCCAGGTTGGTATGGCTGTAAGCGAAGGAGGCTGCAAAGAGAGGGCTATTTAAAGATCGGCCACTATAATCGCCAGTGCATTATATAAGTAGGGAAGGAAACCCAAAAGCTTACAGCACCTGGTATTCCCAAAAGTACTAACCAGGCCTATTAGATAATTACTGAAAAAATCCAAAAGTACTAATCTGGCCCAAACCTGCTTACATTCTGAGATCGGGCATTGACTTTTTTTTTTTTTTTGCAAGATTATTGGACAATTAGTGAAAATTTCCAAAAGTACTAACCAGGCCTATTAGATAATTACTGAAAAAATCCAAAAGTACTAACCTGGCCCAAACCTGCTTACATTCTGAGATCGGGCATTGACTTTTTTTTTTTTTTTTGCAAGATTATTTAACAATTAGTGAAAATTTCCTAAAGTACTAACCAGGCCTATTAGATAATTACTGAAAAAAATCCAAAAGTACTTACCTGGCCCAAACCTGCTTACATTCTGAGATCGGGCATTGACTCTTTTTTTTTTTTTTGCAAGATTATTGGACAATTAGTGAACATTTCCAAAAGTACTATCCAGGCCTATTAGATAATTACTGAAAAAATCCAAAAGTACTAACCTGGCCCAAACCTGCTTACATTCTGAGATCGGGCATTGACTTTTTTTTTTTTTTTTTGCAAGATTATTGGACAATTAGTGAAAATTTCTTAAAGTACTAACCAGGCCTATTAGATAATTACTGAAAAAATCCAAAAGTTCTTACCTGGCCCAAACCTGCTTACATTCTGAGATCGGGCATTGACTTTTTTTTTTTTTGCAAGATTATAGGACAATTAGTGAAAATTTTCCTAAAGTACTAACCAGGCCTATTAGATAATTACTGAAAAAATCCAAAAGTACTTACCTGGCCCAAACCTGCTTACATTCTGAGATCGGGCATTGACTTTTTTTTTTTTTTTTTGCAAGATTATTGGACAATTAGTGAAAATTTCCAAAAGTACTAACCAGGCCTATTAGATAATTACTGAAAAAATCCAAAAGTACTAACCTGGCCCAAACCTGCTTAGATTTGGAGATCCGTTTAGATCGGGCATAGCCAGGATGGTATGGCCATAAGCGAAGGAGGCTGCAAAGAGAGGGCTATTTAAAGATCAGCCACTATAATCGCCAGTGCTTTATATAAGTAGGGAAGGAAACCCAAAAGCTTACAGCACCTGGTATTCCCAAAAGTACTAACCAGGCCTATTAGATATTTACTGAAAAAATCCAAAAGTACTAACCTGGCCCAAACCTGCTAACATTCTGAGGTCGGGCATTGACTCTTTTTTTTTTTTTGCAAGATTATTGGACAATTAGTGAAAATTTCCTAAAGTACTAACCAGGCCTATTAGATAATTACTGAAAAAATCCAAAAGTACTAACCTGGCCCAAACCTGCTTACATTCTGAGATCGGGCATTGACTCTTTTTTTTTTTTTTTTTGCAAGATTATTGGACAATTAGTGAACATTTCCAAAAGTACTAACCAGGCCTATTAGATAATTACTGAAAAAATCCAAAAGTACTAACCTGGCCCAAACCTGCTTAGATTTGGAGATCAGTTGAGATCGGGCATAGCCAGGATGGTATGGCCATAAGCGAAGGAGGCTGCAAAGAGAGGGCTATTTAAAGATCAGCCACTATAATCACCAGTGCTTTATATAAGTAGGGAAGGAAACCCAAAAGCTTACAGCACCTGGTATTCCCAAAAATACTAACCAGGTCTATTAGATAATTACTGAAAAAATCCAAAAGTACTAACCTGGCCCAAACCTGCTTACATTCTGAGATCGGGCATTGACTCTTTTTTTTTTTTTTTTGCAAGATTATTTGACAATTAGTGAAAATTTCCTAAAGTACTAACCAGGCCTATTAGATAATTACTGAAAAAATCCAAAAGTACTAACGTGGCCCAAACCTGCTTACATTCTGAGATCGGGCATTGAGTCTTTTTTTTTTTTGCAAGATTATTGGACAATTAGTGAAAATTTCCAAAAGTACTAACCAGGCCTATTAGATAATTACTGAAAAAATCCAAAAGTACTAACGTGGCCCAAACCTGCTTACATTCTGAGATCGGGCATTGAGTCTTTTTTTTTTTTTTTTTTTTTGCAAGATTATTGGACAATTAGTGAAAATTTCCTAAAGTACTAACCAGGCCTATTAGATAATTACTGAAAAAATCCAAAAGTACTTACCTGGCCCAAACCTGCTTACATTCTGAGATGGGGCATTGACTTTTTTTTTTTTTGCAAGATTATTGGACAATTAGTGAAAATTTCCAAAAGTACTAACCAGGCCTATTAGATAATTACTGAAAAAATCCAAAAGTACTAACCTGGCCCAAACCTGCTTAGATTTGGAGATCAGTTTAGATCGGGCATAGCCAGGATGGTATGGCCATAAGCGAAAGAGGCTGCAAAGAGAGGGCTATTTAAAGATCAGCCACTATAATCGCCAGTGCTTTATATAAGTAGGGAAGGAAACCCAAAAGCTTACAGCACCTGGTATTCCCAAAAGTACTAACCAGGCCTATTAGATAATTACTGAAAAAATCCAAAAGTACTAACCTGGCCCAAACCTGCTTACATTCTGAGATCGGGCATTGACTCTTTTTTGTTTTTTTACAAGATTATTAGACAATAAGTGAATTTTTCCAAAAGTACTAACCATGCCTATTAGATATTTACTGAAAAAATCCAAAAGTACTAACCTGGCCCAAACCTGCTAACATTCTGAGGTCGGGCATTGACTTTTTTTTTTTGCAAGATTATTTGACAATTAGTGAAAATTTCCAAAAGTACTAACCAGGCCTATTAGATAATTACTGAAACAATCCAAAAGTACTAACGTGGCCCAAACCTGCTTACATTCTGAGATCGGGCATTGACTCTTTTTTTTTTTTTTTTTGCAAGATTATTGGACAATTAGTGAAAATTTCCAAAAGTACTAACCAGGCCTATTAGATAATTACTGAAAAAATCCAAAAGTACTAACCTGGCCCAAACCTGCTTAGATTTGGAGATCAGTTGAGATCGGGCATAGCCAGGATGGTATGGCCATAAGCGAAGGAGGCTGCAAAGAGAGGGCTATTTAAAGATCAGCCACTATAATCGCCAGTGCATTATATAAGTAGGGAAGGAAACCCAAAAGCTTACAGCACCTGGTATTCCCAAAAGTACTAACCAGGCCTAATAGAGAATTACTGAAAAAATCCAAAAGTACTAACCTGGCCCAAACCTGCTTACATTCTGAGATCGGGCATTGACTCTTTTTTTTTTTTTTTTTTCTTTGCAAGATTATTGGACAATTAGTGAAAATTTCATAAAGTACTAACCAGGCCTATTAGATAATTATTGAAAAAATCCAAAAGTACTAACCTGGCCCAAACCTGCTTACATTCTGAGATCGGGCATTGACTCTTTTTTGTTTTTTTACAAGATTATTAGACAATTAGTGAATTTTTCCAAAAGTACTAACCAGGCCTATTAGATATTTACTGAAAAAATCCAAAAGTACTAACCTGGCCCAAACCTGCTAACATTCTGAGGTCGGGCATTGACTCTTTTTTTTTTTTTTTGCAAGATTATTGGACAATTAGTGAAAATTTCCAAAAGTACTAACCAGGCCTATTAGATAATTACTGAAAAAATCCAAAAGTACTAACCTGGCCCAAACCTGCTTACATTCTGAGATCGGGCATTGACTCTTTTTTTTTTTTTTTGCAAGATTATTGGACAATTAGTGAAAATTTCCAAAAGTACTAACCAGGCATATTAGATAATTACTGAAAAAATCCAAAAGTACTAACCTGGCCCAAACCTGCTTACATTCTGAGATCGGGCATTGACTCTTTTTTTTTTTTCAAGATTATTGGACAATTAGTGAAAATTTCCTAAAGTACTAACCAGGCCTATTAGATAATTACTGAAAAAATCCAAAAGTACTAACCTGGCCCAAACCTGCTTAGATTTGGAGATCAGTTGAGATCGGGCATAGCCAGGATGGTATGGCCATAAGCGAAGGAGGCTGCAAAGAGAGGGCTATTTAAAGATCAGCCACTATAATCACCAGTGCTTTATATAAGTAGGGAAGGAAACCCAAAAGCTTACAGCACCTGGTATTCCCAGGCGGTCTCCGATCCAAGTACTAACCAGGCCCAAACCTGCTTAGCTTCCGAGATCGAAACGAGATCGGGCATAGCCAGGTTGGTATGGCCGTAAGTGAAGGAGGCTGCAAAGAGAGGGCTATTTAAAGATCAGCCACTATAATCGCCAGTGCTTTATATAAGTAGGGAAGGAAACCCAAAAGCTTACAGCACCTGGTATTCCCAGGCGGTCTCCCATCCAAGTACTAACAGGGCCCAAACCTGCTTAGCTTCCGAGATCAGACGAGATCGGGCATAGCCAGGTTGGTATGGCCGTAAGCGAAGGAGGCTGCAAAGAGAGGGCTATTTAAAGATCAGCCACTATAATCGCCAGTGCATTATATAAGTAGGAAAGGAAACCCAAAAGCTTACAGCACCTGGTATTCCCAAAAGTACTAACCAGGCCTATTAGATAATTACTGAAAAAATCCAAAAGTACTAACCTGGCCCAAACCGGCTTACATTCTGAGATCGGGCATTGACTCTTTTTTTTTTTTTTTTACAAGATTATTAGACAATTAGTGAATGTTTCCAAAATTACTAACCAGGGGTCTCATTTATAAAACTATGCGTAGGATCTTTACTAAAAGTTTACGTGCGCCCAAAAGCCAAAAATGGCGTACGCCAAAAAATATTCCGATTTATAAAACCGTGCGTACGCACACCTGTAAGCAATGTTCCCTTTATAAATCACAGATCACCCGCAGATGTGCGTACGTGAACCAGCCTCATATCCCGCCCTGTACACGCCCATTTTTAACCATAAATAGTCAATGCAAATCACCTCATGATTGCTGATCAGCATGTAAATGAGAGTGGAATCCCATCTATACCTGGAAAACTGGCATGCGACCCGCCAATTAATTAATCCAAGAAAGTGAAAACGTGCATTTCTGTTAGCCTAATTTTAATAATGGCGACAGGTGAGAAAAGAGGAAAAAAACTTAATTTCTCAGATACTGAGATTGAAACACTTGTAGGGGAGGTGGAGGCTCGGAAAACTGTGTTATTTGGTGGCCACAGCAGTGGGGTCACTAATAAAAAGAAGCAGTGC
This sequence comes from Carassius carassius, assembly GCF_963082965.1. NCBI lineage: Eukaryota > Metazoa > Chordata > Actinopteri > Cypriniformes > Cyprinidae > Carassius > Carassius carassius. The sequence goes on from NC_081763.1 coordinate 851,555, forward strand.
GAGTGGCAAAGTATTGCTTCTGCCGTCAATTGTGTCAGTGGGACAGAACGGACAGTTGCAGAATTAAAGAAAAAATGGTCCGACCTGAAGGTATACAAATTTTTTTTTCACCAACATATTATATTTGTGTTTTATTAGGCTATATACCTATATAAATAGCAATATTGATTTTCAAAAAGTTTTATTTACATGTGCTTACAGTATGCAAAATATGTGAAATAAAGATTCTCATTCATTCAAGGTGGAGGCAAAGAGAAAACTGTCCTCCCACCGCCAGAGTGTGGCTGCAACTGGTGGGGGCCCATGTACAGCTGATCTCACATCAGTGGACAGCAAAATCGCGGCTATAATTGGGGAGGTCAGCGTGTGTGGTATTGTGTCGGAAAAGGAGGGAGACACTGACGTGACTGAAACCACAGAGGAGCAAGGTTAAACCGATTTTTAATCATTAACGCTGTACATTTGAGTGTGTGGGGTGATAAATGGATAAATGTTGCCAATTGTTTGTCCTCCAGTCCTTCCGGAGTCTGAAGCTGTAAATGAACAGGAGGTTCAGGGTGAGGGGTTCTCAGATGCAGATGCACAGCGTCCGGCTCAAAGCAGTGCCCCTTCTGCGTCTGGCACGTCCAAAAGTGGTCGGGTACTCACTGACGCAGTCCTGCAGTTACAGCGAGAGACAATAAACGCTGTCAACAGGGTTGCAGATGAGCTACGGCAGATGAGAGAAGTGATGCAAGAAATTGCACAATCATTAAAAGATGCAGTTAAAACATGAACCTTGAGTTTTGTCTTTCTTTACAAACGCCGCATGACATCCTCACGGATTCTTGCACCTCGTTGATATCCCTCTTGTCGGCCAGGGGGCTGTGGCTCGGGGTCGTAATGCTGGGGTAGAGGGAGATCAGGAGGGAGAGGAATACCGTTTCTCAGTGCTATATTGTGCAAAACACCACACGCCCTGACAATCTTGCACACTTTTGCTGGATGGTATAAAAGTCTGCCACCCGAGGCATCCAGAGCACGCCATCTGCATTTCAGGATGCCGATGGCACGCTCCACAACTGCGCGGGCACGAGAGTGGACCTCGTTATAATGAGTTTCCTCTGCGCTCTGCGGGTTTAAAAATGGGGTGAGGAGCCAGCGTCTCAGGGGGTAGCCACTGTCGCCTGCAGGTTATAATTATATTAAAAACAAAATTGTTACAGTTTCTACTTTTTAATATTGTTAAACTCACCAAGAAGCCAGCCATCACGTACTGCGCCTGCATTTAGTCTGTTCCCTACACTGCTATGTGTCAAGATAAAGGAATCATGTGTTGAACCAGGCCAGCGTGCCACAATGTTTGTGAGGGTCATGTTGGAGTCACATATGATTTGCACATTAATAGAATGCACATGCTTTCTATTAACATAAGCAAATTCATTTTCAGATGGTGCCCTTATAGCAACATGAGTGCAGTCAATTGCGCCGATTACATTTGGGAAACCAGACATTGCTGCAAATTGCGTTTTAATTTCGGCCTGTTCTCGCACAGTGTAGGGGAACCTGATGTATCGACTAACCATATTAAGTATACCATTTAAAACGACAGATATTATGGCACTCAGGGACGGCTGTGATATACCAGACCTATAGGGTGAGATGATAGATTCCAATAGAATTATTTCATATACAAAAAGGTCTTAGAGACAAATTTGAGGATTACTTATAGTTTTTTTATATTATTAATTTACCTGTCTGCCAATTCCCGCTGGAAACAGCCGGTTGCCAAGAACCCCAGAGTGGTGAGGACTTGTATTTGGACTGGGATGGCATGGTTCCGGCGTGTTGCCCTCTCTAATACTGGACCCAATTCAGCACATAGATCCAAGAGCACAGCTCTAGGGAATCTAAATCGGCTTATTAGCCAGTCATCATCATGGGCCAGGAAATCATCATGGTCCCTGAAAACTCGTTCTCTCCTTATTCTGCCATTAGCGTAATCCTCCAACAGTGCCAGGAGTGCCATCATGAAGCATTACATACCCGGGTCACCGGAGAATTTATATGTTTCTAGCAAATAGACTGATCGTTAACACCTTGACAAAATCACTTAATTAATTTGTGGGCGAAAATTTAAGACGAAAATGTTATAGTGAACACATGCTTCTTGACGGTTTTGTAATGAACACCGTAATAGTTAGGACCAATGATGAGTAGCGATTGTGCTTCATGACTGTATTTGCAGACTTTGACATTTTATGATATAGGCTATGTACATTAAGGAAAATATTTCCTTTTTACACTGTGTTCTGCAGTTCTCTAATAAAAGGGTATTTCATGCTATTCTGTAGGCTATCACATGTATCGCGCCATGTCCTCCTGTGCTCCCGTTGTGGACAATGTGACTGTAAGGCAGCGCTGATTATTATTTTATTTTACTTTTAATACATTTTGAATTACGTTTGGATTTTACTAGATGTATATAGCCTAAAACAATCGGCACAAATAACACTGTTGGATTTAATCTTCATGATAATGTGGATATAACGTATGAAATGGAGTGAAAATTAAATGTCATTCATTCTTATAATCGTTCTTCTCACATTTATTTTCTACAATCTAACTTCAGTTCACGACCTCACCATCGGTGTCGCCAATTCCCTTTGTCTCCAGAATGTGCGTACGCACGGCTCAAAGTTTGCTTAAAGGTGCGCACATTCTCCCGTCAAGTTTGTTTTTTATAGATCACAACCTTTGCGTGGGAACTGGCGTACGTACGTTTCCAGCCCCGTTTTGTGCGTACGCACGCTTTATAAATGAGGCCCCAGGCCTATTAGATAATTACTGAAAAATCCAAAAGTACTAACCTGGCCCAAACCTGCTTAGATTTGGAGATCACTTGAGATCGGGCATAGCCAGGATGGTATGGCCATAAGCTAAGGAGGCTGCAAAGAGAGGGCTATTTAAAGATCAGCCACTATATTCGCCAGTGCTTTATATAAGTAGGGAAGGAAACCCAAAAGCTTACAGCACCTGGTATTCCCAAAAGTACTAACCAGGCCTATTAGATAATTACTGAAAAAATCCAAAAGTACTAACCTGGCCCAAACCTGCTTAGATTTGGAGATCAGTTGAGATCGGGCATAGCCAGGATGTTATGGCCATAAGCGAAGAAGGCTGCAAAGAGAGGGCTATTTAAAGATCAGCCACTATAATCGCCAGTGCTTTATATAGGTAGGGAAGGAAACCCAAAATCTGACAGCACCTGGTATTCCCAGGCGGTCTCCCATCCAAGTACTAACCAGGCCCAAACCTGCTTAGCTTCCGAGATCAGACGAGATCGGGCATAGCCAGGTTGGTATGGCTGTAAGCGAAGGAGGCTGCAAAGAGAGGGCTATTTAAAGATCGGCCACTATAATCGCCAGTGCATTATATAAGTAGGGAAGGAAACCCAAAAGCTTACAGCACCTGGTATTCCCAAAAGTACTAACCAGGCCTATTAGATAATTACTGAAAAAATCCAAAAGTACTAATCTGGCCCAAACCTGCTTACATTCTGAGATCGGGCATTGACTTTTTTTTTTTTTTTTGCAAGATTATTGGACAATTAGTGAAAATTTCCAAAAGTACTAACCAGGCCTATTAGATAATTACTGAAAAAATCCAAAAGTACTAACCTGGCCCAAACCTGCTTACATTCTGAGATCGGGCATTGACTTTTTTTTTTTTTTTTGCAAGATTATTTAACAATTAGTGAAAATTTCCTAAAGTACTAACCAGGCCTATTAGATAATTACTGAAAAAAATCCAAAAGTACTTACCTGGCCCAAACCTGCTTACATTCTGAGATCGGGCATTGACTCTTTTTTTTTTTTTTGCAAGATTATTGGACAATTAGTGAACATTTCCAAAAGTACTATCCAGGCCTATTAGATAATTACTGAAAAAATCCAAAAGTACTAACCTGGCCCAAACCTGCTTACATTCTGAGATCGGGCATTGACTTTTTTTTTTTTTTTTTTGCAAGATTATTGGACAATTAGTGAAAATTTCTTAAAGTACTAACCAGGCCTATTAGATAATTACTGAAAAAATCCAAAAGTTCTTACCTGGCCCAAACCTGCTTACATTCTGAGATCGGGCATTGACTTTTTTTTTTTTTGCAAGATTATAGGACAATTAGTGAAAATTTCCTAAAGTACTAACCAGGCCTATTAGATAATTACTGAAAAAATCCAAAAGTACTTACCTGGCCCAAACCTGCTTACATTCTGAGATCGGGCATTGACTTTTTTTTTTTTTTTTGCAAGATTATTGGACAATTAGTGAAAATTTCCAAAAGTACTAACCAGGCCTATTAGATAATTACTGAAAAAATCCAAAAGTACTAACCTGGCCCAAACCTGCTTAGATTTGGAGATCCGTTTAGATCGGGCATAGCCAGGATGGTATGGCCATAAGCGAAGGAGGCTGCAAAGAGAGGGCTATTTAAAGATCAGCCACTATAATCGCCAGTGCTTTATATAAGTAGGGAAGGAAACCCAAAAGCTTACAGCACCTGGTATTCCCAAAAGTAGTAACCAGGCCTATTAGATATTTACTGAAAAAATCCAAAAGTACTAACCTGGCCCAAACCTGCTAACATTCTGAGGTCGGGCATTGACTCTTTTTTTTTTTTTGCAAGATTATTGGACAATTAGTGAAAATTTTCTAAAGTACTAACCAGGCCTATTAGATAATTACTGAAAAAATCCAAAAGTACTAACCTGGCCCAAACCTGCTTACATTCTGAGATCGGGCATTGACTCTTTTTTTTTTTTTTTTTTGCAAGATTATTGGACAATTAGTGAACATTTCCAAAAGTACTAACCAGGCCTATTAGATAATTACTGAAAAAATCCAAAAGTACTAACCTGGCCCAAACCTGCTTAGATTTGGAGATCAGTTGAGATCGGGCATAGCCAGGATGGTATGGCCATAAGCGAAGGAGGCTGCAAAGAGAGGGCTATTTAAAGATCGGCCACTATAATCACCAGTGCTTTATATAAGTAGGGAAGGAAACCCAAAAGCTTACAGCACCTGGTATTCCCAAAAATACTAACCAGGTCTATTAGATAATTACTGAAAAAATCCAAAAGTACTAACCTGGCCCAAACCTGCTTACATTCTGAGATCGGGCATTGACTCTTTTTTTTTTTTTTTTTGCAAGATTATTTGACAATTAGTGAAAATTTCCTAAAGTACTAACCAGGCCTATTAGATAATTACTGAAAAAATCCAAAAGTACTAACGTGGCCCAAACCTGCTTACATTCTGAGATCGGGCATTGAGTCTTTTTTTTTTTTGCAAGATTATTGGACAATTAGTGAAAATTTCCAAAAGTACTAACCAGGCCTATTAGATAATTACTGAAAAAATCCAAAAGTACTAACGTGGCCCAAACCTGCTTACATTCTGAGATCGGGCATTGAGTCTTTTTTTTTTTTTTTTTTTTTGCAAGATTATTGGACAATTAGTGAAAATTTCCTAAAGTACTAACCAGGCCTATTAGATAATTACTGAAAAAATCCAAAAGTACTTACCTGGCCCAAACCTGCTTACATTCTGAGATCGGGCATTGACTTTTTTTTTTTTTGCAAGATTATTGGACAATTAGTGAAAATTTCCAAAAGTACTAACCAGGCCTATTAGATAATTACTGAAAAAATCCAAAAGTACTAACCTGGCCCTAACCTGCTTAGATTTGGAGATCAGTTTAGATCGGGCATAGCCAGGATGGTATGGCCATAAGCGAAAGAGGCTGCAAAGAGAGGGCTATTTAAAGATCAGCCACTATAATCGCCAGTGCTTTATATAAGTAGGGAAGGAAACCCAAAAGCTTACAGCACCTGGTATTCCCAAAAGTACTAACCAGGCCTATTAGATAATTACTGAAAAAATCCAAAAGTACTAACCTGGCCCAAACCTGCTTACATTCTGAGATCGGGCATTGACTCTTTTTTGTTTTTTTACAAGATTATTAGACAATAAGTGAATTTTTCCAAAAGTACTAACCATGCCTATTAGATATTTACTGAAAAAATCCAAAAGTACTAACCTGGCCCAAACCTGCTAACATTCTGAGGTCGGGCATTGACTTTTTTTTTTTGCAAGATTATTTGACAATTAGTGAAAATTTCCAAAAGTACTAACCAGGCCTATTAGATAATTACTGAAAAAATCCAAAAGTACTAACCTGGCCCAAACCTGCTTAGATTTGGTGATCAGTTGAGATCGTGCATAGCCAGGTTGGTATGGCCATAAGCGAAGGAGGCTGCAAAGAGAGGGCTATTTAAAGATCAGCCACTATAATCGCCAGTGCTTTATATAAGTAGGGAAGGAAACCCAAAAGCTTACAGCACCTGGTATTCCCAAAAGTACTAACCAGGCCTATTAGATATTTACTGAAAAAATCCAAAAGTACTAACCTGGCCCAAACCTGCTAACATTCTGAGGTCGGGCATTGACTCTTTTTTTTTTTTTTGCAAGATTATTGGACAATTAGTGAAAATTTCCTAAAGTACTAACCAGGCCTATTAGATAATTACTGAAAAAAATCCAAAAGTACTTACCTGGCCCAAACCTGCTTACATTCTGAGATCGGGCATTGACTCTTTTTTTTTTTTTTTTTGCAAGATTATTGGACAATTAGTGAAAATTTCCTAAAGTACTAACCAGGCCTATTAGATAATTACTGAAAAAATCCAAAAGTACTTACCTGGCCCAAACCTGCTTACATTCTGAGATCGGGCATTGACTCTTTTTTTTTTTTTTTTTGCAAGATTATTGGACAATTAGTGAACATTTCCAAAAGTACTAACCAGGCCTATTAGATAATTACTGAAAAAATCCAAAAGTACTAACCTGGCCCAAACCTGCTTACATTCTGAGATCGGGCATTGACTCTTTTTTTTTTTTGCAAGATTATAGGACAATTAGTGAAAATTTCCAAAAGTACTAACCAGGCCTATTAGATAATTATTCAAAAAATCCAAAAGTACTAACCAGGCCTATTAGATAATTACTGAAAAAATCCAAAAGTACTTACCTGGCCCAAACCTGCTTACATTCTGAGATCGGGCATTGACTTTTTTTTTTTTTTTTGCAAGATTATTGGACAATTAGTGAAAATTTCCAAAAGTACTAACCAGGCCTATTAGATAATTACTGAAAAAATCCAAAAGTACTAACCTGGCCCAAACCTGCTTAGATTTGGAGATCCGTTTAGATCGGGCATAGCCAGGATGGTATGGCCATAAGCGAAGGAGGCTGCAAAGAGAGGGCTATTTAAAGATCAGCCACTATAATCGCCAGTGCTTTATATAAGTAGGGAAGGAAACCCAAAAGCTTACAGCACCTGGTATTCCCAAAAGTACTAACCAGGCCTATTAGATATTTACTGAAAAAATCCAAAAGTACTAACCTGGCCCAAACCTGCTAACATTCTGAGGTCGGGCATTGACTCTTTTTTTTTTTTTGCAAGATTATTGGACAATTAGTGAAAATTTCCTAAAGTACTAACCAGGCCTATTAGATAATTACTGAAAAAATCCAAAAGTACTAACCTGGCCCAAACCTGCTTACATTCTGAGATCGGGCATTGACTCTTTTTTTTTTTTGCAAGATTATTGGACAATTAGTGAAAATTTCCAAAAGTACTAACCAGGCCTATTAGATAATTACTGAAAAAATCCAAAAGTACTAACCTGGCCCAAACCTGCTTACATTCTGAGATCGGGCATTGAGTCTTTTTTTTTTTTTTTTTTTTTGCAAGATTATTGGACAATTAGTGAAAATTTCCTAAAGTACTAACCAGGCCTATTAGATAATTACTGAAAAAATCCAAAAGTACTTACCTGGCCCAAACCTGCTTACATTCTGAGATCGGGCATTGACTTTTTTTTTTTTTTTTTTTACAAGATTATTAGACAATTAGTGAACATTTCCAAAAGTACTAACCATGCCTATTAGATATTTACTGAAAAAATCCAAAAGTACTAACCTGGCCCAAACCTGCTAACATTCTGAGGTCGGGCATTGACTCTTTTTTTTTTTTTGCAAGATTATTGGACAATTAGTGAAAATTTCCAAAAGTACTAACCAGGCCTATTAGATAATTACTGAAAAAATCCAAAAGTACTAACGTGGCCCAAACCTGCTTAGATTTGGAGATCAGTTAAGATCGGGCATAGCCAGGATGGTATGGCCATAAGTGAAGGAGGCTGCAAAGAGAGGGCTATTTAAAGATCAGCCACTATAATCGCCAGTGCTTTATATAAGTAGGGAAGGAAACCCAAAAGCTTACAGCACCTGGTATTCCCAGGCGGTCTCCCATCCAAGTACTAACCAGGCCCAAACCTGCTTAGCTTCCGAGATCAGACGAGATCGGGCATAGCCAGGTTGGTATGGCCGTAAGCGAAGGAGGCTGCAAAGAGAGGGCTATTTAAAGATCAGCCACTATAATCGCCAGTGCATTATATAAGTAGGGAAGGAAACCCAAAAGCTTACAGCACCTGGTATTCCCAAAAGTACTAACCAGGCCTATTAGATAATTACTGAAAAAATCCAAAAGTACTAACCTGGCCCAAACCTGCTTACATTCTGAGATCGGGCATTGACTTTTTTTTTTTTTGCAAGATTATTGGACAATTAGTTAAAATTTCCAAAAGTACTAACCAGGCCTATTAGATAATTACTGAAAAAATCCAAAAGTACTAACCTGGCCCAAACCTGCTTAGATTTGGAGATCAGTTTAGATCGGGCATAGCCAGGATGGTATGGCCATAAGCGAAGGAGGCTGCAAAGAGAGGGCTATTTAAAGATCAGCCACTATAATCGCCAGTGCTTTATATAAGTAGGGAAGGAAACCCAAAAGCTTACAGCACCTGGTATTCCCAAAAGTACTAACCAGGCCTATTAGATAATTACTGAAAAAATCCAAAAGTACTAACCTGGCCCAAACCTGCTTACATTCTGAGATCGGGCATTGACTCTTTTTTGTTTTTTTACAAGATTATTAGACAATAAGTGAATTTTTCCAAAAGTACTAACCATGCCTATTAGATATTTACTGAAAAAATCCAAAAGTACTAACCTGGCCCAAACCTGCTAACATTCTGAGGTCGGGCATTGACTCTTTTATTTTTTTTGCAAGATTATTGGACAATTAGTGAAAATTTCCAAAAGTACTAACCAGGCCTATTAGATAATTACTGAAAAAATCCAAAAGTACTAACGTGGCCCAAACCTGCTTACATTCTGAGATCGGGCATTGAGTTTTTTTTTTTTTTTTTTTTTTTTGCAAGATTATTAGACAATTAGTGAACATTTCCAAAAGTACTAACCAGGCCTATTAGATAATTACTGAAAAAATCCAAAAGTACTTACCTGGCCCAAACCTGGTTACATTCTGAGATCGGGCATTGAGTCTTTTTTTTTTTTTTTTTTGCAAGATTATTTGACAATTAGTGAAAATTTCCAAAAGTACTAACCAGGCCTATTAGATAATTACTGAAAAAATCCAAAAGTACTAACCTGGCCCAAACCTGCTTAGATTTGGAGATCAGTTTAGATCGGGCATAGCCAGGATGGTATGGCCATAAGCGAAGGAGGCTGCAAAGAGAGGGCTATTTAAAGATCAGCCACTATAATCGCCAGTGCTTTATATAAGTAAGGAAGGAAACCCAAAAGCTTACAGCACCTGGTATTCCCAAAAGTACTAACCAGGCCTATTAGATAATTACTGAAAAAAATCCAAAAGTACTAACCTGGCCCAAACCTGCTTACATTCTGAGATCGGGCATTGACTTTTTTTTTTTGCAAGATTATTGGACAATTAGTGAACATTTCCAAAAGTACTAACCAGGCCTATTAGATGATTACTGAAAAAATCCAAAAGTACTTACCTGGCCCAAACCTGCTTACATTCTGAGATCGGGCATTGACTTTTTTTTTTTGCAAGATTATTGGACAATTAGTGAAAATTTCCAAAAGTACTAACCAGGCCTATTAGATAATTACTGAAAAAATCCAAAAGTACTAACCTGGCCCAAACCTGCTTACATTCTGAGATCGGGCATTGACTCTTTTTTTTTTTTGCAAGATTATTGGACAATTAGTGAACATTTCCAAAAGTACTAACCAGGCCTATTAGATAATTACTGAAAAAATCCAAAAGTACTAACCTGGCCCAAACCTGCTTACATTCTGAGATCGGGCATTGACTTTTTTTTTTTGCAAGATTATTGGACAATTAGTGAAAATTTCCAAAAGTACTAACCAGGCCTATTAGATAATTACTGAAAAAATCCAAAAGTACTAACCTGGCCCAAACCTGCTTACATTCTGAGATCGGGCATTGACTCTTTTTTTTTTTTGCAAGATTATTGGACAATTAGTGAACATTTCCAAAAGTACTAACCAGGCCTATTAGATAATTACTGAAAAAATCCAAAAGTACTAACCTGGCCCAAACCTGCTTACATTCTGAGATCGGGCATTGACTCTTTTTTTTTTTTTTTTGCAAGATTATTGGACAATTAGTGAACATTTCCAAAAGTACTAACCAAGCCTATTAGATATTTACTGAAAAAATCCAAAAGTACTAACCTGGCCCAAACCTGCTAACATTCTGAGGTCGGGCATTGACTTTTTTTTTTTTTGCAAGATTATTGGACAATTAGTGAAAATTTCCAAAAGTACTAACCAGGCCTATTAGATAATTACTGAAAAAATCCAAAAGTACTAACCTGGCCCAAACCTGCTTAGATTTGGAGATCAGTTTAGATCGGGCATAGCCAGGATGGTATGGCCATAAGCGAAGGAGGCTGCAAAGAGAGGGCTATTTAAAGATCAGCCACTATAATCGCCAGTGCTTTATATAAGTAGGGAAGGAAACCCAAAAGCTTACAGCACCTGGTATTCCCAAAAGTACTAACCAGGCCTATTAGATAATTACTGAAAAAATCCAAAAGTACTAACCTGGCCCAAACCTGCTTACATTCTGAGATCGGGCATTGACTCTTTTTTGTTTTTTTACAAGATTATTAGACAATAAGTGAATTTTTCCAAAAGTACTAACCATGCCTATTAGATATTTACTGAAAAAATCCAAAAGTACTAACCTGGCCCAAACCTGCTAACATTCTGAGGTCGGGCATTGACTTTTTTTTTTTTTGCAAGATTATTGGACAATTAGTGAAAATTTCCAAAAGTACTAACCAGGCCTATTAGATAATTACTGAAAAAATCCAAAAGTACTTACCTGGCCCAAACCTGGTTACATTCTGAGATCGGGCATTGAGTCTTTTTTTTTTTTTTTTTGCAAGATTATTGGACAATTAGTGAAAATTTCCTAAAGTACTAACCAGGCCTATTAGATAATTACTGAAAAAATCCAAAAGTACTAACCTGGCCAAAACCTGCTTAGATTTGGAGATCAGTTAAGATCGGGCATAGCCAGGATGGTATGGCCATAAGTGAAGGAGGCTGCAAAGAGAGGGCTATTTAAAGATCAGCCACTATAATCGCCAGTGCTTTATATAAGTAGGGAAGGAAACCCAAAAGCTTACAGCACCTGGTATTCCCAGGCGGTCTTCCATCCAAGTACTAACCAGGCCCAAACCTGCTTAGCTTCCGAGATCAGACGAGATCGGCATAGCCAGGTTGGTATGGCCGTAAGCGAAGGAGGCTGCAAAGAGAGGGCTATTTAAAGATCAGCCACTATAATCGCCAGTGCATTATATAAGTAGGGAAGGAAACCCAAAAGCTTACAGCACCTGGTATTCCCAAAAGTACTAACCAGGCCTATTAGATAATTACTGAAAAAATCCAAAAGTACTAACCTGGCCCAAACCTGCTTACATTCTGAGATCGGGCATTGACTCTTTTTTTTTTTTTTTTTTTTTTGCAAGATTATTTGACAATTAGTGAAAATTTCCAAAAGTACTAACCAGGCCTATTAGATAATTACTGAAAAAATCCAAAAGTACTAACCTGGCCCAAACCTGCTTAGATTTGAAGATCAGTTTAGATCGGGCATAGCCAGGATGGTATGGCCATAAGCGAAGGAGGCTGCAAAGAGAGGGCTATTTAAAGATCAGCCACTATAATCGCCAGTGCTTTATATAAGTAAGGAAGGAAACCCAAAAGCTTACAGCACCTGGTATTCCCAGGTGGTCTCCCATCCAAGTACTAACCAGGCCCAAACCTGCTTAGCTTCCAAGATCAGACAAGATCGGGCATAGCCAGGTTGGTATGGCCATAAGCGAAGGAGGCTGCAAAGAGAGGGCTATTTAAAGATCAGCCACTATAATCGCCAGTGCATTATATAAGTAGGGAAGGAAACCCAAAAGCTTACAGCACCTGGTATTCCCAAAAGTACTAACCAGGCCTATTAGATAATTACTGAAAAAATCCAAAAGTACTAACCTGGCCCAAACCTGCTTACATTCTGAGATCGGGCATTGACTTTTTTTTTTTTTTTGCAAGATTATTGGACAATTAGTGAACATTTCCAAAAGTACTAACCAGGCCTATTAGATAATTACTGAAAAAATCCAAAAGTACTAACCTGGCCCAAACCTGCTTACATTCTGAGATCGGGCATTGACTCTTTTTTTTTTTTTTTGCAAGATTATTGGACAATTAGTGAACATTTCCAAAAGTACTAACCAGGCCTATTAGATGATTACTGAAAAAATCCAAAAGTACTTACCTGGCCCAAACCTGCTTACATTCTGAGATCGGGCATTGACTCTTTTTTTTTTTGCAAGATTATTGGACAATTAGTGAAAATTTCCAAAAGTACTAACCAGGCCTATTAGATAATTACTGAAAAAATCCAAAAGTACTAACCTGGCCCAAACCTGCTTAGATTTGGAGATCAGTTTAGATCGGGCATAGCCAGGATGGTATGGCCATAAGCGAAGGAGGCTGCAAAGAGAGGGCTATTTAAAGATCAGCCACTATAATCGCCAGTGCTTTATATAAGTAGGGAAGGAAACCCAAAAGCTTACAGCACCTGGTATTCCCAAAAGTACTAACCAGGCCTATTAGATAATTACTGAAAAAATCCAAAAGTACTAACCTGGCCCAAACCTGCTTACATTCTGAGATCGGGCATTGACTCTTTTTTGTTTTTTTACAAGATTATTAGACAATAAGTGAATTTTTCCAAAAGTACTAACCATGCCTATTAGATATTTACTGAAAAAATCCAAAAGTACTAACCTGGCCCAAACCTGCTTACATTCTGAGATCGGGCATTGACTCTTTTTTGTTTTTTTAGAAGATTATTAGACAATAAGTGAATTTTTCCAAAAGTACTAACCAGGCCTATTAGATAATTACTGAAAAAATCCAAAAGTACTAACCTGGCCCAAACCAGCTTACATTCTGAGATCGGGCATTGACTCTTTTTTTTTT